>NC_142810.1:39045677-39345677 GCF_049724085.1 Artemia sp. Qi Xiang Cuo
GTGACAAGGTAAATCATAACCAAACACTACTGAAATATTCCAACTCTTGCATTTCAACGAAAGAAATTCAAAATGAACTTTGAAAAATCAAGAAAATGTAACTGTGACAAGGTAAACCAGAACCAAACACTACTGAAATATTCCAACTCTTGATTTCAATGACATAAAATATAAATGAAGTTTTAAAATTATATAAAATGTAAATGTGACAAGGTAACACACGGCCAAACACTATTGAAATAGTCCACCTCTTGCATTTCAACGAAAGAAACTCAAAATGAACTTTGAACAATCAAAAAAATGTAACTGTGACACGTTACACCATAACCAAACACTACTGAAATATTCCAACTCTTTCATTTCAACTAAATAAATTCAAAAGTAATTTTAAAAATAAAGAAAAATTACATTTTAACGTGTAAAAAACAACCAAAAACTACAGAAATATTCAAACTCTTGCATATCAAAGAAAGAAATTCAAAAGAAATTTTAAAAATCAAGAAAATGTACCTGTGACAATGTAAAACACAACCAAACACTACTTAAATATACCAACTCTTGCATTTCCATGAAAGAAAATCAAAATTAACATTGAAAATTCAAGAAAATGTAACTGTGACAAGGTAAACCACAACCAAACACTACTGAAATATTCCAACTCTTGCATTTCAAAGAAAGAAATTCAAAATGAACTTTGAAAAAAATCAAGAAAATGTAACTGTGACAAGGTAAATCACAACCTAACACTACTGAAATTTTCTAACTCCTGCATTTCAACGAATGAAATTCAAAATAAACTTTGAAAAATCAAGAAAATTTAAATGTGACAAGGTAAACCACAACCAAACACTACTGAAATAGTCCAACTCTTGCATTTAAAAGAAAGAAACTCAAAAGGAACTTTGAACAATCAAGAAAATGTAACTGTGACAAGGTAAACCACAACCAAACACTCCTGAAATATTCAAACTCTTGCATTTCAACGAAAGAATTTAAAAAGAAAATTGAAAAATCAAGAAAATTTAACAGGGACAGGGTAAAACACAAACAAACAAGAAAGAAATAGTACAACACGAGATTTTAATCTACATAATATCAAAATTTAATAATAAAAATCAATAAAATGTAACTCTGACTAGGTAAACCAAAAACAAACACTACAGAAATATTACAACTCTTGAATTTCAAAGAAAGAAATTAAAAATGAACTTTGAAAAATCAAGAAAATGTAACTTTGACAAGGTAAACCATAACCAAACACTACTGAAATAGTAAAACACTTGAATTAAACATAAAGAAATTCAGAAATAAAAATTTAAAATAAAGAAACTTAAAAAGAGACAAGTTAAACAACAGACAAACACAACTGAAATATTGCGACTATTGAATTTCAAAAAAAGAAATTCAGAATGAACTTTGAAAAATCAATAAAATGTAAGTGTGACAAGTTAAACCACAACCAAACACTACTGAAATATTCAAACTCTTGCATTTCAACAAAAGAAATTCAAAATGAACATTGAAAAATCAAGAAAATGTGACTGTGACAAGTTAAACCACAATCAAACACTACTGAATTATTCCAACTCTTGCATTTCGACGAAAGAAATTCAAAACGAACTTTGAAAAATCAAGAAAATGTAGCTGTGACAAGGTAAACAACAATCAAACACTACTTAAATATTCCAACTCTTTCATAACAAATAAATAAATAAAAACTTAACTTTTAAAAATAAAGAAAATTTAAATTATACAATTGAAAAAGCAAAAAAACACTACTGAAATAGTACCACAATAGCAAATAAATTAAAGAAATACAAAAAGAACTTTGAAAAATAATGAAAATGTAACTGTGACAAGGGAATCATCAATAAAACACTACTTAAATATTCCAACTCTTTCATGTCATCTATAGAAATTCAAAATGAACTTTGAAAAATCAAGAAAATGTAACTGTGACAATGTAAACTACAGCCAAACACTACTGAAATATTCCAGCTCATGCATTTCAACGAAAAAAATTCAAAATTAATTTTTAAAAATCAAGAAAATGTAACAGTGACAAGGTAAACCACAATCATACACTATTGAACTATTCAAACTCTTGCATTTCAGCGAAGGAAATTCAAAATGAACTTTGAAAAAACAAGAAAATGTAACTGTGACAAGGTAAACCACACCCAAACACTACTGAAATATTTCAACTCTTACATTACAATTAAATAAACTAAAAATGAACTTTGAAAAATCAAGAAAATGTAACTTTGACAACTTAAAACAAAAACAAACACTACTGAAATATTCCAACTCTTACATTTAAACGAAAGAAATTCAAAATGAACTTTGATAAATCAAAAAAATGTAAATTTGACAACGTAAACCATAACCAAACACTTCTGAAATATTCCAACTCTTGCATAACAACAAAAGAAATTCAAAATAAACTTTGAAAAGTCAAGAAAATTTAACTGTGACACTGTAAACCACAACAACACACTTCTTAAATTGTCATAGTCTTTCTTTTAAAATTTTTAATTTCTTAATTTACTTTGTAATATCAATAAAATGTAACTGTGACAAGGTAAACCACAACCAAACACTACTGAAATATTCCAACTCTTGCATTTCAACGAAAGAAATCCAAAATAAACTTTGAAAAATCAAGAAAATGTAATTGTGACAATGTAAAACAAAACCAAACACTACTTAAATATTCCAAATCTTGCATTACATCGAAAGAAATTCTAAATGAACTTTGAAAAATCATGAATATGTAACTGTGACACGGTAAACCACAACTAAACACTACTGAAATATTCCAACTCTTGCATTTCAACGAAAGAAATTCAAAATGAACTTTGAAAAATCAAGAAAATGTAACTGTGACAAGGTAAACCCCATCCAAACACTACTGAAATATTCCAACTCTTGCATTTCAACGAAAGAAATTCAAAATGAACTTTGAAAAATCAAGAAAATGTAACTGTGACAAGGTAAAACAAAACCAAACACTACTGAAATATTAAAAATCTTGAATTTCAAAGAAAGAAATTCTAAATGAACTTTGAAAAATCAAGAAAATGTAACTGTGACAAGGTAAACCACAACCAAACACTACTGAAATAGTCCAACTCTTGCATTTCAACGAAATAAATTCAAAATGAACTTTGAAAATTCAAGAAAAGGTATCTATTATAAGGTAAACCACAACCAAACACTACTGAAATATTCCAACTCTTGCATTTCAACGAAAGAAATTCAAAATGAACTTTGAAAAATCAAGAAAATGTAACTGTGACAAGGTAAACCACAACGAAACACAACTGAAATATTCCAACTCATTCTCTACAAAGAAAGAAATTCAGAATGAACTTTTAAAAATCAAGAAAATATAACTGTGACAAGGTAAACCACAACCAAACACTACTGAAATATTCCATCTCTTGCATTTCAGCGATAGAAATTCAAAATGAACTTTGAAAAATCAAGAAAATGTAATTGTGACACGTTAAACCAAAACCAAACAATAATGAAATATTTCAACTCTTGCATTTAAACGAAATAAATTCAAAATTAACTTTGAAAAATCAAGAAAATGTAACTGTGACAAGGTAAACCACAACAAAACACTACTTAAATATTCCAACTCTTGCATTTCAATGAAAGAAATTCAAAATGAACTTTGAAAAATCAAGAAAATGTAACTGTGACAATGTAAACAACAATTAAACACTACTGACATATTAAAACTCTTGCATTTCAAATACAGAAATTCAAAATTAACTTTGAAAATTTAAGAATATGTAACTGTGACAGTGTAAACAAATACCAAAAACTACTGAAATAGTACCAATCTTGATTGTCACTTAACTAACATAACGATGAACTTTGAAAAGAAAAGAGGATTAAAATGTGACACGGTAAACAAAAACCAAACACAACTAAAATAATACAACACGTTCAAATAATCGATATAACTACAAAAAGAGCATTGAAAAATTATTAGAATGTAACTGTGACAAGGTAAACCACGACAAAACACTACTGAAATATTCCTACTCTTGCATTTCAACGAAAGAAATTCAAAAATGAACTTTGAAAAATCAAGAGAATGTAACTGTGACAAGGTGAACCACACCCAAACACTACTGAAATATTCCAACTCTTGCATTTCAACAAAGAAATTCAAAATGAACTTTGAAAAATCAAGAAAATGTAACTGTGACAAGGTGAACCACAACCAAACACTACTGAAATATTCCAACTCTTGCATTTCAACGAAAGAAATTCAAAATGAACTTTGAAAAATTAAGAAACTGTAACTGTGACAAGGTAAACTACAACCAAACACTACTGAAATATTCCAACTCTTGCATTTCAACGAAAAAAATTCAAAATAAACTTTGAAAAATCAGAAAAATGTAACTGTGACAAGGTAAACCACAACCAAACACTACTGAAATATTCCAACTCTTGCATTTCAACGAAAGAAATTCAAAATGAACTGGCGCATCCCCCGCGGCGCTTTCCTGACCCGCGGCGCATCCCTGCGGCGCATCCTGCGGCACTTTCCTGGCCCACGGCGCATCCCGGCGGCGCTTCTCTGGCCCGGGGGGCCTTTGGGGACCGGGGGAGGGCCTTTGGGGCACAGGGGGGCCTTTGGGAGTCTGGGGGACACTTGAGGATCGATTGGTCCTTTGGGAGCCGGTTGGCCCTTTGGGGGCCGGGGGAGGGCCTTTGGGGGTCCGGGGGACAGTTGGGGGCCTGGGGGACATTTGGGGACCGGTGTAGGGCCTTTGGGACCCCGTTGGTCTTTTGGGAGCTCGATGGGCCTTTGGGGGGCCCGGGGATGGCCTTTGGGGGTCTGGGTGGGCCTTTGGGGGCGCCGGTGGCTCTTTGGGAGCCCGAGGGACCTTTGAGGACCGGGGGGAGGGCCTTTGGGGTCCGGAGTGCCCTTTGGGGGTCCGGGGGCCCTTTGAGGACCAGAGGAGGGTCTTTGAGGGTCTGAGGTGGGCGTTTGGGGGGTTGGGGCTCTATGGGAGCTTGGGGGGCCTTTGAGTACCGGGGGCTTCCTTCGGGGTTGTGGTGGGGGATCGGAACCCTTTGGGGTTGGGGTAGAGGACCTCACAACACTGTTCACATGGAACTTGTGTATTATAACGACCACAGAGTTTCACCCTCAAATTCTCTTCTAAAACCTTTCCTTAAATCTTCTTTCAAAATGTCTCTAACTGTTTCGCCGAAATAATCCCATAAGCTGTCTAAAACCGTTTCGCCCAAATAATCCCCTAAAAGTAATTTCTGTGTGTTCCTTTTGTTTGGCATCTCTGCGCTAACGCATTTCAAATTTCTAGGAAACCCTTTCCTACGTTAATCTCTTCATCTCATAAATGTTCCTAGCTAAACTATTAGGGTTTCGTTAGAAAATCAATTTATCTCTCCGACTTAAAGCTCCGTGAAGCCGTATTTAAAAATAGAATTTCTATCTCTTTAGACTCCCGCATAATTCAAAGATAACAAGTGATGTCAATTATAATTCCTGACACTAAAGATCGATGAAGCCCTATTTAAAAATAGAATATTAATTTTTCTCTCTGACCTAAAGAACGTTTATCCCTCAGACCTAAGATTAAAGAAGCCTTAATGTTTCTTAATTCTCCCCTTCGTGAATCAATAATTTCCCCTAGGAATTATGTAAATCAAGTTCACAGGTGCTACTCGTGACAGGACCACGTGGTTTATGGTTTTCCAAGTGAGAAAGTTCCTGTTTTTCCAAGTGAGAAAATTCCTGTTTTTTCATTCTCACTGACAAAAACCATAAAACATCCATAATTTGATGTTGAAAACCATGAAAAACATCAAGCGCATGTGCAACCTTCGTCCCGGAGTTATTACACATAGAAACATCAAATAAATCGACCTTGAAGGAAGAGGTCATTGACCGATTACACAATCTTTCTCCCTAGGGAGGCTATGCCCTTATTTGGTGTACTGATCGGAGATACGTTCTTTTGATAACCGAATTTTGTACTGTTCGGACCTTCTGATAGGGTTCTACTACTTTCTAAGGCTATAATAAGAGAAAGGTTGAAAGTGTTAAGTGACCTTCTGCGGATGAAAGATGTCAAATTGCCAAAGATTGTTCTTTTCGGCCAACCGTCTAGGGCTAAACGAAAAGCATATCATCCCTGAAAGGGATAAGAGAAAATAATAAGAATTGGTTTAAGGGGAACTGGTACTTCTTGGGAGGGTGTAAAGAGGGAGGCTTTGAATAGATGGGGATGGAGAAAGAGCTTGGTGCTCTTCTAAACGATAAGATTTTGCAGAATTTGAACCATAAATGCTAAAAGAGACAGGAATACAACAATGGAAATTCTCATTCTGGCTCTCAAGATAGGCCTAGAGGAATCAGAGCTAACGCCAAAACATACCATAAATATGCAAAAACTTTTGCTGTATAGGTCTCATCTTTTCTATTAATATTTCCGTTACATTAGATTAAACTTTTATTGAAAGCAAGTTAATACCAATTTTTAAATAAGTCATGTTGCATTAAGCTACCCTTGCCAAGTGAGTAGCACGCTGGTATTGCAATCCTACGTCCTTGGAAACGGGGGTTTGTCCGATCCGTCGGCTTGGAATGAGGGTCTTTTTGAATTTGGTATATCAGCCGAAAGTCTAGGGAGCTTAAAGTTAAAAAAGATCCAATCAAACATCTTAACTTTATTACCGTCAATTGAAAAAAAATGAGAAAGAATTATTGGTTCGATTAAAGATTGTTCAAGCAGAGCTTACTTATCAGGTATCTTCTATGGATCTTTTTTCATCTCGGGTATTACCATTATTCCTGTAATGTTGATTTATGCTATTGCCAGTTAACTTTATATTATACATTGTTATTATTGCTATGTCATTTCTTCTTTTGGACTTCCTTATTTCTTTTCACTTTTAAAAGAAATGTTTAAGATTATGTAAAACAACTTGCTGCCAAACAAGAATTATACCCAATTTTGAACTCTCAGTAGAAACATTCTACATGGGAAACAAATTCTACTTTATAAATTTTGAGCAACATAAATTTTATTTAGTTGTTTCAATTAAAGTAGCTCTGTGTAAACTTTCGTTTCATAAGAAATAAATGCTACAACTGAATTTGAAATGTTACCGTCATGTTTTAGTTTATAGTTCTAAGAATTTCCAGAAAACAATCGTTGTCTACAGACAGCTATTTATTGGAAAACTTACGATATTAGTCAGATAATGAAGCAATATAACATATAGTCCGTGGGTGGAATGGAATTGGAAGCTTTCATATTCATGAATTTGTCTTTTCTCCAGAGAAACTTTTAAGTGTCATCGCACCTGTAAGGAAATTGCTTATGCCTGGGACTTCCCCCAAAGGATTAAAGTATTTTCCTGTTACAAATAACTCATGCCAGGTTTGATTTTTGAAAAGTTTCAGCAGAGCTATCTTTGTGGAAAAGGTATTGAAACCCTTTAATGCAAAAGTGGTAAAACATATCAAGGGTGTTGAGTTGATGAATTCTCAGTATATCAGCATAAAAATTTTACAACAAATGAAATACAAAAATAATGCAAAACGAAATTTGAGACAAATTGAAAATAGAAAGTGATTTCACTATGAGAATGCTTAAAACAAATTAGAAGATTTTTTTTAGTTTGGCTTATACATAATGCAGATCTCTAGAATAAAATAGCCGATAAAGTTCTTTTATTGCTGCTGTATTACTTGCAATGAAATATCCCAAATCTGTCAGCCAGCAAAATTGTGAGTGGAAACTTTACAGTCGGTGAAAATCTTAGAAAAGCGCAAATTTTTCGCCAAAGATCTGGACTAAAACCTTTTCGACGCTAGTAGCTTAAAAAAAAATAACAAAGAAGACGAAAAAAAACAAACCTTTTTTAAGCCAAAAAAAAACAGAATTCTTCTGAGAAAACTGACCTGAAAAGATGAGAAAGATCTTTGAATTAAAAAAAAATATTCTTCGAAACAAAAAAAGACAAAGAAAATCATTTTAAAATTGATTTCTTAATTTACTGTCACGTCTATCCAATTTGCTCTTGGGATTCATTTAGATTTATGACAGAAAGAGACCAGAGGTAACCTCTATCAGAATGGGGTACCTATTTACGGCAATTCTAGGGGTGGGCAAGGATTTACAAAAACAAATTCATGAAGATACCACAAAAAATGTTTTTCAAAATCTAGGACCAGAGAACTTTTTTTTTTTTTTAAAGAAATCAACAAGAAAATATATTTTTCTAAATCTACGGGGCAACTGTTCTCGCCTCCAATTATTCTCTAATAGTTCTTGTTGTTAAGAGAACATATTGAAAGGCTAACTTTAGGATTGAATAGAAAAATTTACTGCGGATAGCAGTATTTGAGAATTACATCAACGAGCAGTTTCAGCCGCCATTATCCGATTAGTACTACTACTACTACGAACTCACTGCGGCACTGAGCCACCCGAGGCCAATGCAATTGTGCATGCACCCCATCAACCCCAATCTATTCAAAGCTTCACTCTTTACCTCCTTAAATAAATCCTTCCTTGTGGTCTCTTCCCACCCCATTCAGCAACGACCGGATTTTCGTTTGGTCTAAGATGAAAATTGCCCCTAAAGCACATGGCCTAAAAGAACAATCTTTGGCAACCTATCATCCTTCATCTGTAAAACATGTCCTATCTTCTCAACCTTTCTGTTTCACCTACGGTCAGTCAAACGGGTGCACAAAACTATCCGAAGGAATTTCTTCTGAAAAACATTTAATAAATCTTCTTCTTCCTTTTGAAATCCCCACATTTCCGAACTATACTTGAACACTGTCATTATTGTAAGTAGTATAGCTATAATATAAGGTGGCGCAAAGTCCCCCCATATAGCTATAATATAAGGTAGCGCACAGTCCCACCATATAGCTATAATGTAAGGTAGCGCACAGTCCCCACATATAGCTATAATAATAAGTAGCGCACAGTACACCCGCCAATACAAGCAGACAGTGTAATGACCGGATTCAGCCACCATGAAAAATTCGTGCTGTTGTTTCTGTTCAAAGTGCGTGATGTTTTCATGGTAGTGATTCGTTTCCTTTGTATGAAATTCCGTCTGTATATTAATTTGTTTAATTAATTTACATAAATTAATTTATTATTAATTAATTTACATAATTACATTAATTATTTTTTTTTTTTAACAGTTTTTTTTTTAACTTTTTTTTACATGTCTTCGAATGAGATGAAACATACTTAATTTCAGTAGTGTTTTGTTGTGGTTTACCTTGACACAGTTACATTCTCTTGATTTTTCAAAGTTCATTTTTGGATTTCTTTCGTAGAAATGCAAGAGTTGGAATATTTCAGCAGTGTTTTCTCGTGGTTTACCTTGTCACAGTTACATTCTCTTGATTTTTCAAAAGTTCATTTTGGATTTTTTTTAATTGAAATGCAAAAGTTTGCATATTTCAAAAGTTTATTGTCATGGTTTATCTTATCAAAGTTAAAATCTCTTGATCTTACAAAGTTCATTTTCAATTTATTTCGTTGAATTGCATTATTTTGCTTACTTCAGTGGTTTTTTTTTGTGACCTACTATTTTGCAGCGACAATCGCTTAATTTTTCATTTTTCATTTTGAATGTCTTTCGTTGAAATGCAAGAGTTGGAATATTTCAGTAGTGTTTTGTTGTGCTTTACTATTTCACAGTTACATTCTCTTGATTTTTCAAAGTTCATTTTGAATTTTTTTCGTGGAAATGCAAGAGTTGGAATATTTCAGTAGTGTTTTGTCGTGATTTACCTTGTCCCAGTTACATTCTCTTGATTTTTAAAAGTTCATTTTGGATTTCTTTCCTTGAAATGCAAGAGTTGGATTATTTCAGTAGTGTTTTGTCGTGGTTTACCTTGTCACAGCTACATTCTCTTGTTTTTTCAAAGTTCATTTTGTATTTCTTTCGCTGAAATGCAAGAGTTGGAATATTTCAGTAGTGTTTTGTCGTGGTTTACCGTGTCACAGTTACATTCTCTTGATTTTTCAAAGTTAATTTTGGATTTCTTAAGTTGAAATGCAAGAGTTGGAATATTTCAGTAGTGTTTTTGTCGTGGTTTACCTTGTCACAGTTACATTCTCATGATTTTTCAAAGTTCCTTTTGAATTTCTTTCATGAAATGCAAGAGTTGGAATATTTCAGTACTGTTTTGTTGTGGTTTACCTTGTCACAGTTACATTATATTAATTTTTAAAAGTTCATTTTGAATTTCATTCATTGAAATGCAAGAATTGGAATATTTAAGTAGTGTTTTGTCGTGGTTTACATTGTCACAGTTACATTATCTTTATTTTTCAAAGTTCATTTTGGATTTCTTTAGTTGAAATGCAAGAGTTGGAATATTTCAGTAGTGTTTTGTTGTGATTTACCTTGTCACTGTTACATTCTCTTGATTTCTCAAATTTTATTTTGGATTTCTTTCGTTGAAATGAAAGAGTTGGATTATTTCAGTAGTGTTTTGTCGTGGTTTACCTTGTCACAGTTACATTCTCTTAATTTTTCAAAGTTAATTTTGAATTTCTTTCATTGAAATTCAAGAGTTGGATTATTTCAGTAATGTTTTGTCGTGGTTTACCTTGTCACAGTAACATTCTCTTGATTTTTCAAAGTTCATTTTGTATTTTTACATACTCTTGATTTTCCAAGTTCATTTGAATTTCTTTCGTTGAAATGCAAGAGTTGGAATATTTCAGTAATGTCTTGTTGTGCTGTACCTTGTCACTGTTACATTCTCTTGATTTTTCAAAGTTCATTTTGAATTTCCTTCGTGAAATGCAAGAGTTGGAATATTTCAGTAGTGTTTTGGCATGTTTTAACTTGTCACAGTTACATTCTCTTGATTTTTCAAAGTTCATTTTTTATTTCTTTTGTTGAAATGCAAGAGTTGGAATATTTCACTAGTGTTTTGCCGTGGTTTACCTTGTCACAATTACATTCTCTTGATTTTTCAAAGTTCATTTTGGATTTCTTTCGTTGAAATGCAAGAGTTGGAATATTTCAGTAGTGTTTTTGTCGTGGTTTACCTTGTCACAGTTACATTCTCATGATTTTTCAAAGTTTATTTTGGATTTCATTCGTTGAAATGCAAGAGTGGGAATATTTCAGTAGTGTTTTGTCATGGTTTACCTTGTCACAGTTACATCTTCTTAATTTTTCAAAGTTCATTTTGAATTTCTTTCGTTGAAATGCAAGAGTTGGAATATTTAAGTGGTGTTTTGTTGTGCTTTACCTTGTCACAGTTACATTCTCTTGATTTTTTCAAAGTTCTTTTTGAATTTCTTTCGTTGAAATGCAAGAGTTGGAATATTTGAGTAGTGTTTTGTTGTGCTTTACCTTGTCACAGTTATATTCTATTGATTTTTTCAAAGTTCTTTTTGAATTTCATTCGTTGAAATGAAAGAGTTGGAATATTTCAGTAGTGTCTTGTCATGGTTTATCTTGTCACAGTTATATTCTCTTGATTTTTCAAAGTTCATCGTTGAACCAGAGCTGGAATATTTCAGTAATGTCTTGTTGTGCTTTACCTTGTCACAGTTACATTCTTTTGATTTTTAAAAGTTCATTTTGGATTTCTTTCCTTTAAATGCAAGAGTTGGAATATTTTAGTAGTGTCTTGTCGTTGTTTACCTTGTCACAGTTACATTCTCTTGATTTTTCAAAGTTCATTTTGGATTTCTTTCATTGAAATGCAAGAGTTGGAATATTTCAGTAGTGTTTTTGTCGTGGTTTACCTTGTCACAGTTACATTCTCTTAATTTTTCAAAGTTCTTTTTGAATTTCTTTCGTGAAATGCAAGAGTTGGAATATTTCAGTAGTGGTTTGTCGTGGTTTACCTTGTCAGAGTTACATTCTCTTAATTTTACAGAGTTCATTTTGAATTTCTTTCGTTGAAATGCAAGAGTTGGAATATTTCAACAAACATCCACCCAGACACATAGGCAAGGAGAGCGAGAGTGACAAAAACAAATATAAATATATAGATTCAGACATACAAAGGAACAATCACAGGCATTGAGATAGGCAAACACCCGCCCAGACACATAAGAAGAGAAAGTGAAAGAGACAAAAACACATATAAATATATAGATTCTGACATAGAAATTGACAAAGACAGGCATTGAGATAAGCAAACATCCGCACAGAAACATAAGCAACGAGAGTGAGAGAGACAGAAACACATGCAAATATATTGATTCTGAAATACAAACCGACAAAGACATGCATTGAGATAGGCAAACATCCGCCCAGACACATAAGCAGAGGAAGTGAGAAAGACAAAAACACATATAAATGTAAAGATTCTGACACACAAACCAACAAAGACAGGCATTGACATAGGCAAAAACGTGCCCAGACACATAAGCAGAGAAAGTGAGGGAGACAAAAACACATATAAATATATGGATTCAGGCATACAAACCGACAGAGACAGGGAATGAGACAAGCAAACACCCACCCAGACACATAAGCAGAGGAAGTGAGAGAGACAAAAACACATATAAATGTAAGGATTCTGACATACAAAGCAGCAATCACAGGCATTGAGATAGGCAAACATCCGCCCAGACACATAGGCAAGGAGAGTGAGAGAGACAAAAACACATATAAATACATGGATTCAGACATACAAGCTGACAAAGACTGGCACTGAGATAAGCAAACACCTGCCCAGACACATAAGCAGAGAAAGTGAGAGAGACAAAAACACATATAAATGTGAGGATTCTGACATACAAAGCAACAATCACCATCATTAAGATAGACAAACATCCGCCTAGACACAAAGGCAAGGAGAGCGAGAGTGAAAAAAAAACATATAAATATATAGATTCATACATACAAAGGAACAATCATAGGCATTGAGATAGGCGAACACCCGCCCAGACACATAAGTAGAGGAAGTGAAAGAGACAAAAACACATATAAATATATAGATTCTGACATACAAATCGACAAAGACAGCCACTGAGATAAGCAAACATCCGCCCAGATACATAGGCACGGAGAGTGAGAGAGACAAAAACACATGCAAATATATTGATTCAGGCAACCCACCCAGACACATAAGCAGAGGAAGTGAGGGAGACAAAAAACACATATAAATATATGGATTCTGACATACAAACCAACAAAACAGGCATTGAGATAGTCAAACATCCGCCCAGACACATAAGCAGAGGAAGTGAGAGAGACAAAAACATCTATAAATATATAGATTCTGACATACAAATAAACAAAGACAGGCATTGAGATAAGCAAACATCCACCTAGACACACAGGCAGGGAGAGTGAGAGAGACAAAAACACATGTAAATATATTGATTCAGACATACAAACCGACAGAGACAGGCATTGAGATAGACAAACACCCGCCCAGACACATAAGCAGATTAAGTGAGGGAGACAAAACACGGATAAAAATATGGATTTTGACATACAAACTGACATTGAAATAGCCAAACATCCACCCAACCACATAGACAGAAGAAGTGGGAGGGATGAAAACAAATATAAATTTAAGGATTCTGGCAAACAAACCAACGAAGACAGGCATTGAGATAGGCAAACAACCACCGAGACACATAAGAAGAGGAAGTGAGGGAGACAAAAACACATATAAATATATGGATTCAGCCATACAAACCGACAGAGACAGGCACTGAGATAGGCAAACACCCCCCCAGACATATAAGCAGAGGAAGTGAGAGAGACAAAAACACATATAAATGTAAGGATTCTGACATACAAAGAAACAATCACAGGCATTGAGACAGACAAACATCCACCCAGACAAATAAGCAGAGGAAGTGAGAGAGACAAAAACACTAATAAATAAATGGATTCCCACATACAAACCAACAAAGACAGACACTGAGATAAGCAAAAATCAGCCCAGACACATAGGCCCAGAGAGTGAGAGAGACGAAAACCCATGCAAATATATAGATTCAGACATACAAAACAACAATGACAGGCTTAGAGATAGGCAAACACCCACCCAGACACATAAGCGGAGGAAGTGAGAGAGAGAAAAAAAACACATATAAATTAATGGATCCTGACATACAAACCAACAATGACAGGCATTGAGATAGGAAAACTCTCGCTCAGACGCACAGTCATAAGGAGAGAGATATCCAAAAAGTTGGGTTGATCTAGGTTCACTTAGCGGGGCGCGCAACTCTAAGTGAACCTAGATCAACCCAACTTTTTGGATATCTCTCTCCTTATGACTGTGCGCCTGAGCGAGAGTTTGCCTATCTAAATGCCTGTCATTGTTGATTTGTATGTCAGAATCCATATATTTATATGTGTTTTTTTTTGTCTCTCTCTCTCACTTCCTCCGCTTATGTGTCTGGGCGGGTGTTTGCCTATCTCTAAGCCTGTCATTGTTGTTTTGTATGTCTGAATCTATATATTTGCATGGGTTTTCGTCTCTCTCACTCTCTGGGCCTATGTGTCTGGGCGGATTTTTGCTTATCTCAGTGTCTGTCTTTGTTGGTTTGTATGAGGGAATCCATATATTTATTAGTGTTTTTGTCTCTCTCACTTCCTCTGCTTATTTGTCTGGGTGGATGTTTGCCTATCTCAATGCCTGTGATTGTTACTTTGTATGTCAGAATCCATATATTTATATGTGTTTTTGTCTCTCTCACTTACTCTGCTTATGTGAATGGGAGGATGTTTGCTTATCTAAGTGCCTGTCTATGTCGGTTTATATGTCTGAATCCATATATTTATATGTGTCTTTGTTTCCCTCACTTCCTCTGCTTATTTGTGTGGGCGGGTGTTTGCCTATCTCAATGCCTGTCTTTGTTGGTTTGTGTGTCAGAATCCATACATTAATGTGTGTTTTTATCTCCCCCACTTCCTCTGCTTTTGAGGTTGGGCGGGTGGTTACCTATCTCTTTGTCAGTTTGTATGTTAGAATCCATATATTTATACGTGTTTTTGTCTCCATCACTTCCTCTACTTATGTGTTTGGGCGGGTGTTTGCCTATCTCAATGCCTGTATATGTTGGTTTGTATGTCTGAATCAATATATTTGCATGTGTTTTTTTCTCTCTCACTCTCCTTTCCTTTGTATCTGGGCGGATGTTTGTTTATCTCAATCCCTGTCTTTGTCGTTTTATATGTCAGAATTTATATATTTATAGGTGTTTTTGTCTCTCTCACTTCATCTACTGATGTGTCTGGGCCGATGTTTGCTTATCTCAATGCCTGTTTTTTCGGTTTGTATGTCAGAATCCATATATTTATATGTGTTTTTGTCTCTCTCACTCTCCTTGCCTATGTATCCGGGCGGATGTTTGCTTATCTCAGTGACTGTCTTTGTCGATTTGTATGTCAGAATCTATATATTAATATGTGTTTTTGTCTCTTTCACTTCCTCTACTTATGTGTCTGGGCGGGTGTTTGTCTATCTCAATGCCTGTGATTGTTCCTTTGTATGTCTAAATCTATATATTTATATTTGTTTTTGTCACTCTCGCTCTCCTTGCATATGTGTCTAGGTGGATGTTTGTCTATCTCAATGATGGTGATTGTTTCTTTGTATGTCAGAATCCTTACATTTATATGTGTTTTTGTCTCTCACTTTCTCTGCATATGTGTCTGGGTGGGTGTTTGCTTATCTCAGTGCCTGTCTCGGTCAGTTTGTATGCCTGAATCTATATATCTATATTTGTTTTTGTCTCTCTCACTCTCCTTGCCTATGTGTCTGGGCGGATGTTTGCCTATCTCAATGCCTGTGATTGTTACTTTGTATGTCAGAATCCTTACATTTAGATGTGTTTTTGTCTCTCTCACTTCCTCTGCTAATGTGTCTGGGTGGGTGTTTGCTTATCTCAGTACCTGTCTCTGTCGGTTTGTATGCCTGAATCCATATATTTATATGTGTTTTTGTCTCCCTCACTTCCTCTGCTTATGTGTCTGGGCAGATGTTTGCCTATCTCAATGCCTGTGTGTGTTGGTTTGTTTGTCAGAATCCTTACATTTATATGTGTTTTTGTCTCTCTCACTTCCTCTGCTTATGTGTCTGGGTGGATGTTTGCCTATCTCAATGCATGTCTTTGTCGGTTTGTATTTCATAATCAATATATTTGCATGTGTTTCTGTCTCTCTCACTCTCGCTGCTTATGTGTCTGGGCGGATGTTTGCTTATCTCAATGCCTGTCTTTGTCGATTTGTATGTCAGAATCTATATATTGATATGTATTTTTGTCTCTTTCACTTCCTCTAATTATGTGTCTGGGCGGGTGTTCGCCTATCTGAATGCCTATGATTGTTCTTTGTATGTCTGAATCTATATATTTATATGTGTTTTTGTCACTCTCGCTCTCCTTGCCTATGTGTCTGGGTGGATGTTTGTTGAAATATTCCAACGATTGCATTTCAAAGAAAGAAATTCAAAATTAACTTTGAAAAATTAAGAGAATGTAACTGTGACAAGGTAAACCACGACAAAACACTACTGAAATATTCCATCTCTTGCATTTCACGAAACAAATTCAAAATGAACTTATAAATATTAATATAATGTAACATTGACAAGGTAAACCACGACAAAAACACTACTTAAATATTGCAACTCTTACATTTTAAGGAAAGAAATCCAAAAGGAACTTTTAAAAATCAAGAAAATGTAGCAATGACAGGGTAAACACCAACAAGACACTACTAAAATATTCTAACTGTTGCACTTCAATAAAAGAAATCCAAAATGAACTTTGAAAAAACAAGAGAATGTAACTTTGACAAGGTAAAGCACAACAAAACACTACTGAAATATTCCAACTTTTGCATTTCACCGAAAGAAATTCAAAATGAACTTTGAAAAATCAAGTGAATATAACTGTGACAAGGTAAACCATGACAAGATACTACTGAAATATTCCAACTCTTTCATTTCAACGAAAGAAATTCAAAAGGAACTTTGAAAAAATCAAGAGAATGTAACTGTGACAAGGTAAACCACAATAAAACACTACTTAAATATTCCAACTCTTGCATTTAAACGAAAGAAATTCAAAATGAACTTTGAAAAATCAAGAGAATGTAACTGTGACAAGGTAAACCATGACAAAACACTACTGAAATATTCCAACTCTTGCATTTCAACGAAGTAAATCCAAAATAAACTTTGAAAAATTAAGAGAATCTAACTGCGAAGAGGTAAACCACAACAAAACACTACTGAAATATTCCAACTCTTGCATTTCAACGAAAGAAATTCAAAATGAAAATGAAAAATCATGAAAATGTAACTGTGACAAGGTAAACAACGACAAAAACACTACTGAAATATTCCAACTCTTGCATTTCAACGAAAGAAATCCAAAATGAACTTTGAAAAATCAAGAGAATGTAACTGTGACAAGGTAATACACGACAAAACACTACTGAAATATTCCAACTCTTGCATTTCAACGAAAGAAATAAAAAATGAACTTTGAAATATCAAGAGAATGTAACTGTGAAAAGGTAAAACATGCCAAAACACTACTGAAATATTCCAACTCTTGCATTTCACGAAAGAAATTCTTTGAAAAATCAAGAGAATGTAACTGTGACAAGGTAAACCACAACAAAACACTACTGAAATATTCCATCTCTTTCATTTCAACGAAAGAAATCCAAAATGAACT
The DNA here is from genome assembly GCF_049724085.1 of Artemia sp. Qi Xiang Cuo. NCBI lineage: Eukaryota > Metazoa > Arthropoda > Branchiopoda > Anostraca > Artemiidae > Artemia > Artemia sp. Qi Xiang Cuo. The sequence goes on from NC_142810.1 coordinate 39,063,398, forward strand.
TTGAAAAATCAAGAGAATGTAACAGTGACAAGGTAAAGCACAACAAGACACTACTGAAATATTCCAACTCTTGCATTTCAAAGAAAGAAATTCATAATGAACTTTGAAAAATCAAGAGAATGTAAAAATCCAAAATGAACTTTGAAAAATCAAGAGAATGTAACTTTGACAAGGTAAACCACGACAAAACACTACTGAAATAATCCAACTCTTGCATTTCAATGAAAGAAATTCAAAATGAACTTTGCAAAATCAAAAGAATGTAACTGTGACAAGGTAAACCACGACAAAACACTACTGAAATATTCCAACTCTTGCATTTCAATGAAAGAAATCCAAAATGAACTTTGAAAAATCAAGAGAATGTAACTGTGGCAAGGTAAACCACGACAAAGCACTACTGAAATATTCCAACTCTTGCATTTCAACGAAAGAAATCCAAAATGAATTGAAAAATTAAGAGAATGTAACTTTGACAAGGTAAAGCACAACAAGACACTACTGAAGTATTCCAACTCTTGCATTTCAACGAAAAAAATCCAAAATTAACTTTGAAAATTCAAGAGAATGTAACTGTGACAAGGTAAACCACGACAAAACACTACTGAAATATTCCAACTCTTGCATTTCAATGAAAGAAATCCAAAATGAACTTTGAAAAATCAAGACAATGTAACTGTGACAAGGTAAACCACGAAAAACACTACTTAAATATTCCAACTCTTGCATTTCAACGAAAGAAATTCAAAATGAACTTTGAAAAATTAAGAGATTGTAACTGTGACAAGGTAAACCATGACAAAAACACTACTGAAATGTTCCAACTCTTGCATTTCAACGAAAGAAATCCAAAATGAACTTTGAAAAATCAAGAGAATGTAACTGTGACAAGGTAAACCACAACAAAACACTACTGAAATATTCCAACTCTTGCATTTCATGAAAGAAATTCAAAATTAACTTTGAAAAATAAAGAGAATGTAACTGTGACAAGGTAAAACAAGACAAAACACTACTTAAATATTACAACTCTTGCTATAAACTTAAAGAAACCAAAAATTAACTTTGAAAAATCAAGATAATTTAGGTGTGTAGAGGTAAAATACGAAAAAAAACTACTGAAATATTCCGACTCATACATTTCAATGAAATAAATTCAAAATGAACTTTGAAAAATCAAGAAATTGTAACTCTGACAAGGTAGACCACGACAAAACACTACTGAAATAATCCAACTCTTGCATTTCAAGGAAAGAGATTCAAAATGAACTTTGAAAAATCAAGAGAATGTAACTGTGACAAGGTAAATCACGACAAAACACTACTGAAATATTCCAACTCTTGCATTTCAACGAAAGAAATTCAAAATGAACTTTGAAAAATCAAAAGAATGTAACTGTGACAAGGTAAAGCACAACAAAACACTACTGAAATAGTCCAACTCTTTCATTTCAATTACATAAATTAAAAATGAATTTTGAAAAATTAAGAGAATGTAACTTTGACAAGATAAACCACGACAAGACACTACTGAAATATTCTAACTCTTAAATTTCAATGAATGAAACTCAAAATGAACTTTGAAAAATCAAGAGAATGTAACTATGGCAAGGTAAACCACGACAAAACACTACTGAAATAATCCAACTCTTGCATTTCAATGAAAGAAATCAAAAATGAACTTTGAAAAATCAAGAGAATGTAACTGTGACAAGGTAAACCACGACAAAACACTACTGAAATATTCCAACTCTTACATTTCAACGAAAGAAATCCAAAATGAACTTTGAAAAATCAAGAGAATGTAACTGTTACAAGGTAAGCCACGACAAAACACTACTGAATTTAAGTATGTTTCATCTCATTCGAAGACATGTAAAAAAAAGTTAAAAAAAACTTTTAAAAAAAAAAAAAAAAATTAATGTAATTATGTAAATTAATTAATAATAAATTAATTTATGTAAATTAATTATACAAATTAATTTACAGACAGAATTTCACAATTTCATACATAGCAAACGAATCACTACCATGAAAACATCACGCACTTTGAACAGAAACAACAACACGAATTTTTATGGTGGTTGAATCCGGTCATTACACTATCTGCTTGTATTGGCGGGTGTACTGTGCGCTACTTATCATTATAGCTATATGTGGGGACTGTGCGCTACCTTATATTATAGCTATATGGTTGGACTGTGCGCTACCTTATATTATAGCTATATGGGGGGACTGTGCGCTACCTTATATAATAGCTATACTACTATTGTAGATTCTAATATTCAAATCTTGGTTCGCAGACTTATCTTTTTATTCTTCCAGACCTTTCAAACTATGAAATAATAGCTTGAGTGTAAAAATTCCTCGGCTTTTCTACTTTTTCCATCTTCACTGAATCCAACACGTTTACTAATAATACTACCTATATAAGTGAAGTTATCTACTAGACTGATCTTCTCGTTACCCAACAAATCTAGGTGATTTCTTAGCATTAATTTTCAAAACTATTTTTGCACTCTGAACCCTCAAGACCTCTAAGAATTCATTCATTTTGCTAAGGTTTTTCACTAGGACACTCAAATCATGTGCAAAGTCTGAGTCTAGGAGAGTTCCGTGCTCTTCCGTAGCCTTTACAGTGTTCCTTAGGACAACCTACATCAAAATATTCTATATAACCCGGAAAAGGACACAACCCTGCTCAACTTCTAACTCGACATCAAACTAGCTCGTAACCTCACTTCCAGCCAAACACCAAACCAGCTACTAGAACACTTCCAACATAACACAAAATCAGCAACTAACTTCACTTCCAACCTTAAGTGCAGCAATATTGTTCTCGTACATAGCACTCATTGCTTTAATACTGTTATCTTGTATACCATGCAGGGATAGGACCTTCACTAAAGCTCTTCTGAATCAAATGCCTTTTCACACTCTACAAAGCTGAGGACTAAAGTGGTCTGGTTATACTTGTCAGTTTAAATCTAGGAGTGAAAATCTGATCAAAACATCATCTCCCGTTTCTTAAACAGTACTTCTTCTGTTAATTTTTTTTTTTTTTTTTTTTTACACCTTCTCTTGGTCTAATAATTGTCATCATGCTGAATAATTTATTTCTTACAGAAACCAAGTTAATGCCTTTGTAACCGTTGTTATGATCCTTTCCTAAACTAAATTTACTGAAGCTAGGATACCATCTATCCATATTTCTAATAGCCTAGGCATTAAAACCCCTAGATAAAATCAAAAGTCCCTGATAAAAATACTTTATTTCTACCTGGGATCCTACCTATTTATTCCTTTAAGTGTGTGTGGGATTCATCTGAGTCACTAATATATCCGCCAGTCTCTCCTACGGGGGCATATACCTCTATGACTGATACCTTGCAGTTTTTGGTCATAAAATGAGCAAATAAAATTCTATAATTAATACCTTCTCGATCTAAGCAAGACTTAGAAGCGTCCTGACTCATCATGAGCCATACTCCCTGCCTATGCGCCCATCTCTCCTACCTGAATAAGGATAAATATTAGTTCGAATAGGGATAAACCCTTTTATTAGACAGTGAACAAAACAATCAAAAAATATTTCTGCTGATAATAATAATATTATACTGCTGATGACGATCATTGTGCATGTATTTGAAATATCCAGTATAATAATAATAGCAATAATAATAAATTTATTATAAGCCAAAAAAAAGGTCATACAGCACAGTATTCTTAAATATACTCCAAGAACAATAACATAAATATCTAATGTCCCCCCCCCAACAAATATATATATATATATATATATATATATATATATATATATATATATATATATATATATATATATATATATATATATATATATATATATATATATATATATATATATATATATATATATATAGATAGTATATATATATATATATATATATATATATATATATATATATATATATATATATATATATATATATATATATATATATATATATATATATATATTGATTATTTTGTTCACTGTTCAATAAAAGGAATTATCCCTATTCGAACTATTATTTATCGTCATGGAAAGGCAGTGCGGTCTTCAAAAATACCTACCTGAATAAGCAAATTCTGTACAACCAAATTTCATGTTTCTCAATACTGGGAGATAGGCTTCTGAAACCCCTAACAAGCCCCGTTCAGAACGCCTGAATACGATACTCAAAATTCCAGTATAATAATTAGTTTTTTATGGTGTAACGTTCCAAGTCACAATTTTTATTTTCTTTAAATCGTTGAAATCACTATGGCCTCAAGAAAAGCAATGGAAGTCACCAGTGCAGGTCAGGGACTAAAACTTCTTCTCGAGTGTGCACAAACGCTTAAGCCAGATTAGAACAGGATAGCAAGAAGTCCCTTGGACCTCTAGTCAAATGCAGGCTTTGCGCAATCCTGTTGCTATTATGTTAAAAGAAATAGAATCAAATGTTCAGACTTAAAATAGGGGAACAATGTAAAAGATTTTGTTTTATTGTACCAAATTGACATGAAAAAATTCTTGAAAAATGCTTAGACTTTTACTTTTGTACTGACTTTTTGAAGGTCAGTATAACAAAAAGATAGATACTATTATATTTTTCTATAGTTCTCGCTATCTACACGGCTCTTGTTGGCTCTTGTCAGCAATAAATATATATCTTGGTTATCTTTTTCATATAGCACTCATTTTTACGTTATGTTTTTATCATTCATACTATAGTATATGTTAAACAACTACAACCTTGGTGGTGAGAAAAGTCAACACAAGCCGGACATAATTAATGAACAAACAAATAAAATCACACAAAAATGAAGAAGAGATAATATGACTTACAATGTAGGATTGAAGACTTAACATCCATTTTCTTTTTATGGGGTAGACATGGCGGACTATAATTTTGAAAAAGTATCAAATAGTAAGAAAGGTGGGTAAAGGATGCGGCGCTAGACCCTTAAGCTCCGAACTGGCGGTGCTGATCTCCGTCTCAAGGCCCTTCAGCCGAAAAGTGTAATGAGGGGATGGGGCCAGCCATCCTGTGCTTTCGCACACCCTTTCTGCTTACCTTCTCCAGGTTTCTCCAGGTACCCATTTCGAGCTGGGTCGACTCTGGCTGAGCTTACAGAGTCACGCCACTGACCCCTGTCCCAAACCAATTTATGGGGTACACTAGGATTCGAACCCCCGCTTTCTCAGACACAGGACCCTAAATACAGCGCTCCGATCCAATTATAAGAAAGGCCACTGTCCGAAGGACTTTTTGTAGAGGGGGGACGCCTCTTATTACGAAAGACTATTTTTCTTTTATGGAACAGGTTTTTTCTTTTACAGAATGGTTTTTGAATTATACTGTGGGTACTTGTATGATACAGTCTGACCACTCAAGTTGCTCATCCATTGACACATTATAGAACCTTTTTTTTTTGTTATTTTCTTTTAGCTTAGCGTGAGACAAGACAAAGAGAAGTGACAGAGTAGATGGGAAACACAATTTGGGCTACATATTTGTACATTAGGGGAGGGGGTAAAGTATTTGGACTGCGTGAAGTTAGAAAACAATTCTTACTTCATAATATGCAGAATAATTGTACTTAACACACAAGGCATGCAAAAACACTATACTTTACCCCCATCCCCCCTAATGTGCAAATATATAGCCCAAATTTGTTTCTAAAGTATTATATTTTTATCATACTCAGGTATATTTCATTAGAATTGAGCATCGGAGAAGTAGGTTCTACTTAGATGAAGAATCCTAGGTCGGGGCTATATCATACAAGTACCACACTGTTGTTTGAATTGTGGCCAGTTCGGCTGCTATTTAATAAACTTGAAAAAAAGTCGAAGTAACGTCTAAGGTTTAAAGTTACTTTTTTTTTAAGGTTGTCGTCACAGAAAGGCATGCGGTCACAGTGATGTGGGATTTAACTAAAAAAAAAAACAACTTAAAATCTCACAATAAAACACATACTGATAGAATAGTAGACAGAATGGACGAAACGGACTGGTTACTGCCGTAGGTTGTACACTTCGCTGCAATAGACCCTCACCAAATTCAATCTTTTGCCGTCATTTTGAAGAGGAAGCATAAATCATTCGGAAATTAATACTTGGAAAATCCCAATTGATATTGCACTGTGATTATATTGAATTTTATTGTATGAAACTTAGTTTATTTTAAGAATTAATTAAAAGAACGTTTCCCACAAAATAAGTTTTTCAAAGAAAAGTAAAGAACTCCATTAAACAAAAAATGAGCAAAAATCAAATGAAATAATCTACGAGCAAAAATGGGGTTTTTATAGGCCAAATGACGATACTGAAAAAACAAAGCGAATATTTCGAGAGGACAAACGCCTCTCTTCTTCAGCGCGAAACGAAACGATGTATCAATAAAAGCCAAAAATTAAAAGAATTAAAACCAACTACCTAAAAACCATAAAAGCGATTTATTCGCCAATATCCGATATTTGCACAAAATCCAAAAAAAACAACAAAAACATGAGCTGCCATCGACGGATACTAGCGAGCAACTGATAAATGAAAGGAATCAATTCATTCACTCGAAAAAACAAAACGAACCAGCAATTAAATAGGTTGGAAAACTATGTCCTTTGATTTCGGATTTTAATTAAGGCATTTCTTGCAGACACCCTTTGAGACCTAAGGGGTTGTTCACGTGTTTGATTAGATGACTGGGAAAGTGGTTCAAGGTTTATTTCAGGGATTACTAACGTATCGGCTTCTCTCTTGAGAAAACCGAAATATGACTCTTTTATTCTTAAATCACCTGAATCTCTGTTTAAAGCTAGACCTAAATGTTGGTATTTATAAATTTCAACAGCTTCTCTGTAGTGCTGGACAATACCTTTATCATGCGAAATAAAATTAAAATCCGAAATCAAATGACATAGTTTTCCAACTTATTTAATTGCTGGTTCGTTTTGTTTTTTCGAGTGAATGAATTGATTCCTTTCATTTATCAGTTGCTCGCTAGTATCCGTCTATGGCAGTTCATGTTTTTTTTTTTGGATTTTGTGCAAATCTCGGATATTGGCGAATAACTCGCTTTTATGGTTGTTAGGTAGTTGGTTTTAATTCTTTTAATTTTTGGCTTTTATTGATACATCGTTTCGTTTCGTGCTGAAGAAGAGAGGCGCTTGTCCTCTCGAAATATTCGCTTTGTTTTTTCAGTATCGTCATTTGGCCTATAAAAACCCCATTTTTGCTCGTTTTTCTTTCTTTATGTGATGTCAGGCCAATGTGGTTTAAGAAATTATCTTAAATAATCTACCAAGCGTGAAACTACCCCAAATCAGCATCGATAAATAAATGAAACCCAAAACAAACAGAAATTACAATAAATAACCGAGTCAAACTCAAAACGAGCAGAATTTTACTTAAGTTGGGCTCAAAACCCCTATGCCTTCCCAAGGCTAGAATTGATCAAGTTATGAATTGAAGTTATCAAGTATTTTGCAGTAGGTTGCATAGGTTGCATCAAGACATGGCTAATTGTAGACAGAGAAAAGTCAAGACATTTCACTTTACTGAAAAAAAATATAAATGTTCTTACTTTTATAGCTTTCATATATCAAGTAATATTAACATTTTGATTACTATATATCAGTATATGTATATATTGAACTGACAAAGCACATTCATTTGTATTTTTTTCATTCGAGTGCAAATTATGTTCTGGCCTTGGGAAAGCATAAAGGTTTTGAGCCCAACTTATATTAATTTCTGCTTGTTTTGAGTCTGACTCGGTTATTTATTGTAATTTCTGTTTGTTTTGGGTTTCATTTATTTATCGATGCTGATTTGGGGTAGTTTCAGGCTTGGTAGATTATTTCATTTGATTTTTACTCATTTTTTGTTTAATGGAGTTCTTTACTTTTCTTTGAAAAACTTATTTTGTGGAAAAAGTTTTTTTAAATAATTTCTGTTCGTTTTATATTGACATAGTCTTTTCAGGGAAAAAGAAAATAATACTTTAAATCTTTTCGTTTTTTTTTAAGAATTTATAGTTTTGCCTACTATTTTTATGCTGGAGCAAAATTTTCAGCAATTTTTAACAACAGACACCCTTTTAAAAATATAGAAACAAATAATATTTTTTAATTTAGTTTAATACCCCCTCTAGTTGACCTGAAATGGAAAACTTGATACCATTCATAAAAAAATCTGTTTACTTTCTTTGATAGCTTGGATACACTTACGCTATTTTGATTTGGTTAAATTTAACAGCAGAAGTAGCCCCAAAAGTTTGAACATAGTACCCTCAGTCGTTCTTGGGATACTGCTGAGATGCCTTATTGGGGATTAGCATTAACACAGTGCATTTTGATTTAATCTTATGGCAACATTCAGTTTTTAAACATAAAGGAAAATGGGTGGGGGGGCATGGGAGGGGGATTAGTTTCCCTCCAATCACTTTCGACAATTAGAAAGGGCATCAGCCCTTTCTATTTTCAATCGAATGAGCCCTTTTCGAAGATCCTACGACAACTCATTCGATACGATGTGCCCTAGTCTAAAAAAAAAATAGTACATATATACCCACATCGATCTTTACTATAAAAATGTCAAGCCTTCCATTCACTTTCAACTATTAAAAAGGGCACTCGGCCTTTCGATTTCCAATCGAATGAGCCCTTTTTGAGTTTCTACGACAACACGGTCTATAAACATCTTATATGCCCCCAGGGCATAAATTACAACCCTTACCCTAAGGGCTGTGAGGGGGGTTGTCATCCTCAAAGACCTAATTTCTAGAACTTTCAACTACGTTAAACAATGTGGCTATCTCAAAATTTTGATTGGATGTGTCTGGGAAAATGGTGAGCGTCAGAGGGGCGTTAGTCGCTCTCCAATCACTTTCAACTATTAAAAAAGGCACTAGCCCTTTCAATTTCCAATCAAATAAGCCCTTTAGAAGTTTCCACGACAACACTTTCAATAAACACTTTATATGCAAGTAGAGAAGGAAGTACCATTTCTATGGCCCCTCCGTACCAAACAGGTTTTTCTGGTAGGTATTCTATTCTAGAGGTCATTACACTCTTTGCCAAGAGATTTACGCAATTAATTAAACCTGTATTATAAAACCCCCGCGTCTTGTTTCGAGTTTTAACGGACAAGTTTTTGAAAAGCAGACAGTTTTTTTTTCTTGTTTAGCATTTGCAAAAAAGGGGTAATTAGTGAGTGGAAAATTTTTTAATGCTTTTACAATCGAAGATGTTTGATTAACCTTTGCAAAAAAAAGGGGCAATGGGATTTGTGAATTCGAGGAGATGCCATGATTATGTACTGTATAATACACAAGTGATGTTTTGGAGCGTATTGTCAATTTAACGAGAAATGACTGAAAAGTGTTTTGTGGGCGAGGGGGTGCATGGTGGGTTGAGGTGCATGCGAGTTCAGTTAAAGGGGGGACAGTTCCCCGGGGGTTTCGGTTATACAGGGGTTCAGTGACAAGGGGGTTCAGTTGCACGGGGGTTGAGTTAAATGGGGATTGAGTTCCACGAGAGTAGTGCTTTGTCGTGGTTTAGCTTGTCACAGTTTTAAAAGAGCTTTACGGGGATTGAGAGACTCAGTTGCCGGATTCCGTGTGGTTTTTCTTTACTTGGTGGTCATTAAAAAAGAAATTTTTTGTTTAAATAATTATTTTTTGTAAGTATTAAAAGAGCTTTACAGGACTTGATAGACTCAGATGTATAATTCCTTTTAGTTTTCCTTTAATTGTTAGTCATTAAAAACGAAATTTTTTTTTTAAATAAGAATTTTTTTTATATATTAAAATATATTTACGGGTTTTGAGAGACTCAGTTGCCGGATTCCATGTGGTTTTTATTTACTTGGTGGTCAATAAAAAAGAAAATTATGTGGTAAAGAACTAGTTTTATTATATTTTAAAATATATTTAATGGGTTTGAGAGACTCAGTTTCCTGATTCCGTGTGGTTTTTCTTTACTTGGTGGTCATTTGTTGTATCTTTTAAAAGAGCTTTACAGGGTTTGAGAGACTCAGTTGCCTAATTCCGTGTGATTTTTCTTTACTTGGTGTTCATTAAAAATGAAATTTTTGTGTTAAATAAGTAGTTTTTGTATCTTTTAAAAGAGCTTTACGGGGATTGAGAGACTCAGTTGCCGGATTCCGTGTGGTTTTTCTTTACTTGGTGGTCATTAAAAATGAAATTTTTGTGTTAAATAAGTAGTTTTTGTATCTTTTAAAAGATCTTTAAGGGGTATGAGAGACTCAGTTGCCTGATTCCGTGTAGTTTTTCTTTACTTGGTGGTCATTTGTTGTATCTTTTAATAGAGCTTTACGGAGTATGAGAGACTAAGATGCCTGATTCCGTGTGGTTTTTCTTTATTTGGTGATCAATAAAAATGAAATTTTTTTGTTCAATAAGTAGTTTTTTTATCTTTTAAAAGAGCTTTATGTGGATTGATAGACTCAGTTGCCTGATTCCATGTGGTTTTTCTTTACTTGGGGGTCATTAAAAACGAAATTTTTGTGTTAAATAAGTAGTTTTTGTATCTTTTAAAAGAGCTTTACAGGGTTTGAGAGACTCAGTTGCCTAATTCCGTGTGGTTTTTCTTTACTTGGTATTCATTAAAAAAGAAATTTTTGTGTTAAATAAGTATTTTTTGTATCTTTTAAAAGAGCTTTAAGGAGTTTGAGAGACTCAGTTGCCTGATTCCGTCTGGTTTTTCTTTACTTTTTGGTCATTAAAAACGAAATTTGTTTTTTAAATCAGTAGTTTTTTTATATCTTATATTATCTTTAAGGTGTTTTATATACTAATGTGAATTAGTAAGGTTTGAATGAATGTTATTTTGTTTAATTTAATTATTTCAACTATTTGGATTATTTAATATGATTATTATATTATTATTTAGTTAATTTGTATGAGAGAATCTGTATACTAAGTAAGAATTGTTTTTCTTTACTTTGTTGTCATTAAAAACGAAATTTTTGTGTTAAATAAGTAGTTTTTGTATCTTTTAAAAGAGCTTTAAGGGGTTTGAGAGACTCAGTTGCCTGATTCCGTGTGGTTTATCTTTACTTGGTGGTCATTAAAAACGAAATTTTTGTGTTAAATCAGTAGTTTTTGTATCTTTTAAAAGAGCTTTACGGGGATTGAGAGACTCAGTTGCCAGATTCCGTGTGGTTTTTCTTTAATTGCTGGTCATTAAAAATGAATTTTTTGTGTGAAATAAGTAGTTCTCGTATCTTTTAAAAGAGCTCTACGGGGTTTGAGAGACTCTCTTGTCGGATTCCGAGTGATTTTTCTTTAATTTGTGGTAAATAAAATACAATTTTTTTTTTTATATATTTATTTTTTTTATCATTTTAAATAACTTTAAGGGGTTTGAGAGACTCAGTTGACGGATTACGAGTTGTTTTTATTTACTTGGTGGTAATTAAAAAAAAAATTTTTTTTTTAAATAAGTAGTTTTTGTATATTTTAAAAGAGCTTTAAGGGGTTTGAGAGACTCAGTTGCCGGATTCCGTGTGGTTTTTCTTTACTTGGTGTTCATTAAAAACGAAATTTTTATGTTAAATAAGTAGTTTTTGTATCTTTTAAAATAGCTTTACGGGGATTGAGAGACTCAGTTGCCGGATTCCGTGTGGTTTTTCTTTACTTGGTGTTCATTAAAAACGAAATTTTTGTTTTAAATAAGTAGTTCTTGTATCTTTTAAAAGAGTTTTACGGGGTTTGAGAGACTCAGTTGCCGGATTCCGTGTGGTTTTTCTTTACTTGGTGGTCATTAAAAATGGAATTTTTGTGTTAAATAAGTAGTTTTTGTATCTTTTAAAAGAGCTTTAAGGGGTTTGAGAGACTCTGTTGCCTGATTCCGTGTGGTTTTTCTTTACTTGGTGGTCATTAAAAACGAAATTTTTGTGTTAAATAAGTAGTTTTTGTATCTTTTAAAAGAGCTTTAAGGGGATTGAGAGACTCAGTTGACGGATTCCGTGTGGTGTTTCTTTACTTGGTGGTCATTAAAAACGAATTTTTTGTGTTAAATAAGTAGTTTTTGTATCTTTTAAAAGAACTTTAATCAAAATTAAATTGCATTTACTACTTTTCATTTAAACTAATGCAGTTTCTATAAAAAATTTGAAATTATTTCATTTAAACTTCTATAAAGGTAAGTTAACATGTTTATCTCCAATCCCCACTCAAGAATTTTGATCTGTAAGATCTGAGAAAAACTGGTTAGTAATTGCATTCAGCATATGCGATAGAATTGACTATGGTACGAAAAGAGCTCGTAAAACTGCAGTTTCTATAAAAAAGCTGAATTACAAAATCAAAATTAAATTGCATTTACTGCTTTTCATTTAAACTAATGCAGTTTCTATAAAAAATTTGAAATTATTTCGTTTAAACTTCTATAAAGTTAAGTTAACATGTTACCAAATTCCACATTATTGCACAGAAATATCAAAATCGTAGGTTATAAAAGCACAGGCTATTTTTTTATTGCATTCAGCATATGCAATATAATTGATTTTCGACGTATTAAAAAAAAACAATTCAAATTGAATAATCTGGTAGATGGATAGAACTAGATCTTAACTAACAATTGTTAGTGGTATTGTTACAATTGTTACCATGTAGAACTACAGAATGATTTAAAACTGTATTAAAAGTTCAGAAACACATCTATACTATTTGCTAACAATAGCAGAAATACATTTACCTTCTTTCAAATTATTTTAATTTAGGTACTTGTTCAATATCTCCAACCCCACTCAAGAATTTTGATCTGTAAGATCTGAGAAAAACCGGTTTGTAATTGCATTCAGCATATGCGATAGAATTGACTATGTTACGACAAGAGCTCGTAAAACTGCAGTTTCTATAAAAAAGGCTGAATTACAAAATCAAAATTAAATTGCATTTACTACTTTTCATTTAAACTAATGCAGTTTCTATAAAAAATTTGAAATTATTTCGTTTAAACTTCTATAAAGTTAAGTTAACATGTTACCAAATTCCACATTATTGCACAGAAATATCAAAATTGTTAGTGGTATTGTTACAATTGTTACCATGTAGAACTACAGAATGATTTAAAACTGCATTAAAAGTTCAGAAACACATCTATACTATTTGCTAACAATAGCAGAAACACATTTACCTTCTTTCGAATTATTTTAATTTAGATACTTGTTCAATATTTCCAACCCCACTCAAGAATTTTGATCTGTCAGATCTGAGAAAAACCGGTTTGTAATTGCATTCAGTATATGCGATAGAATTGACTATGGTACGAAATGAGCTCGTAAAACTGCAGTTTCTATAAAAAAGGCTGAATTATAAAATCAAAATTAAATTGCATTTACTACTTTTCATTTAAACTAATGCAGTTTCTATAAAAAATTTGAAATTATTTCGTTTAAACTTCTATAAGGTTATGTTAATATGTTACCAAATTCCACATTATTGCACAGAAATATCAAAATTGTTAGTGGTATTGTTACAATTGTTACCATGTAGAACTACAGAATGATTTAAAACTGCATTAAAAGTTCAGAAACACATCTATACTATTTGCTAACAATAGCAAAAACACATTTACCTTCTTTCGAATTATTTTAATTTAGATACTTGTTCAATATCTCCAACACCACTCAAGAATTTTGATCTGTAAGATCTGAGAAAAACCGGTTTGTAATTGCATTCAGCATATGCGATAGAATTGACTATGGTACGAAAAGAGCTCGTAAGACTGCAGTTTCTATAAAAAAGGCTGAATTACAAAATCAAAATTAAATTGCATTTACTACTTTTCATTTAAACTAATGCAGTTTCTATAAAAAATTTGAAATTATTTCGTTTAAACTTCTATAAAGTTGTGTTAATATGTTACCAAATTCCACATTATTGCACAGAAATATCAAAATTGGTAGTGGTATTGTTACAATTGTTACCATGTAGAACTACAGAATGATTTAAACCTGTATTAAAAGTTCAGAAACATATCTATACTATTTGCTAACAATAGCAGAAACACATTTACCTTCTTTCGAATTATTTTAATGTAGGTACTTGTTCAATATCTCCAATCCCCACTCAAGAATTTTGATCTGTAAGATCTGAAAAAAACTGGTTTGTAATTGCATTCAGCATATGCGATAGAATTGACTATGGTACGAAAAGAGCTCGTAAAACTGCAGTTTCTATAAAAAAGGCTGAATTACAAAATCAAAATTAAATTGCATTTACTACTTTTCATGTGAACTAATGCAATTTCTATAAGAAATTTGAAATAATTTCGTTTAAACTTCTATAAAGTTAAGTTAACATGCTACCAAATTCCACATTATTGCACAGAAATATCAAAATCGTAGGTTAGAAAAGCACAGGCTATTTTTTTTATTGCATTCAGCATATGCAATAGAATTGATTTTCGACGTATTTAAAAAAAAACAATTCAAATTGAATAATCTGGTAGATGGATAGAACTAGATCTTAACTAACAATTGTTAGTGGTATTGTTACAATTGTTACAATGTAGAACTACAGAATGATTTAAAACTGTATTAAAAGTTCAGAAACACATCTATACTATTTGCTAACAATAGCAGAAACACATTTACCTTCTTTCGAATTATTTTAATTTAGGTATTGTTCAATATCTCCAACCCCACTCAAGAATTTTGATCTGTAATATCTGAGAAAAACCGGTTGGTAATTGCATTCAGCATATGTGATAGAATTGACTATGGTACGAAAAGAGCTCGTAAAACTGCAGTTTCTATAAAAAAGGTTGAATTACAAAATCAAAATTAAATTGCATTTACTACTTTTCATTTAAACTAATGCAGTTTCTATAAAAAATTTGAAATTATTTCGTTTAAACTTCTATAAAGTTCAGTTAACATGTTACCAAATTCCACATTATTGCACCGAAATATCAAAATCGTAGGTTAGAAAAGCACAGGCTATTTTTTTATTGCATTCAGGATATGCGATAGAATTGACTATGGTACAAAAAGAGCGGAAACTATCTCTTAAAAAACGTTAGGTTACCTAACATTTCAAGGTTAACTTACATCAGGTTAAGTGGCGCGCCACTTAACCTGATGTAAGTTAACCTAGAAATGTTAGGTAACTTAACCTAATCTAACCTAACCTGACCTTGGTGGTGAGGGTCCTACCCGTGTCAGGCTTTCGGTCCCGTGGCCCTGGGGTTGGGGGGGGGTCACCTTGAAATGTTAGGTAACCTAACCTTGGTGGTGGGGGTCCCACCCGTGGTTGGTTTTCAGTCCCCGGGGCCCCCGGGGGGGGGGGGAGGGCACCTAGAAATGTTAGATAACCTAACCTTGGTGGTGGGGGTCCCACCCGTGGTTATTTTTTTTATTTAATCCACTAAAGCTTTTAGTCTTCGTGATTTTTGTATTAACCAGGAGTTTTGTAACAGCATACGAGAAAGCTATTAATTGGCTTTTAGAGTTTCGGTTACTATTGAGCCGTGTCGCTCCTTACTTACAGTTCGAATCAAAGGTAAATCTAGACCAGAATTTGGTAAGAAAAATGTACAGTTTCTGTAAAAATCAAATCTAGATCCGAATTTGGTAACAAAAAATGTACAGTTTCTGTAAAAGTGACTGAATAACATAATCAAGAATTTCCATAGGTTTAATAATTTGAATCAGACATCTTAAGGGTATCGAGTGTTTCCTACGAAATTTATCCTAATACTTAAATTACTTGATCAGATATGTTAGCGTTTTAAGGTGAAATTTGACTCTTTTAATCCCCAGGATGTAGCGTTATTGCAGAATAATGTTAAGAAGAGACTTAATCCAAGATACGTATAAAATCACTTAAAAACAGTATGATGTATATTCAGTTCCTTCTTACAATTTGAAGCATGAAATGGAACACGAATAGAAGAATTTACTTCGCCAAACTTGGTGAGCAAATTTTTTTTTTTTAAGAGATAGTTTCCGCTCTTTTCGTACCATAGTCAATTCTATCGCATATGCTGAATGCAATAAAAAAATAGCCTGTGCTTTTCTAACCTACGATTTTGATATTTCGGTGCAATAATGTGGAATTTGGTAACATGTTAACTTAACTTTGAAGAAGTTTAAACGAAATAATTTCAAATTTTTTATAGAAACTGCATTAGTTTAAATGAAAAGTAGTAAATGCAATTTAATTTTGATTTTGTAATTCAACCTTTTTTATAGAAACTGCAGTTTTACGAGCTCTTTTCGTACAATAGTTAATTCTATCGCATATGCTGAATACAATTACAAACCGGTTTTTCTCAGATCTTACAGATCAAAATTCTTGAGTGGGGTTGGAGATATTGAACAAGTACCTAAATTAAAATAATTCGAACGAAGGTAAATGTTTTTCTGCTATTGTTAGCAAATAGTATAGATGTGTTTCTGAACTTTTAATACAGTTTTAAATCATTCTGTAGTTCTACATGGTAACAATTGTAACAATACCACTAACAATTGTTAGTTAAGATCTAGTTCTATCCATCTACCAGATTATTCAATTTGAATTGTTTTTTTTTAATACGTCGAAAATCAATTCTATTGCATAGGCTGAATGCAATAAAAAAAATAGCCTGTGCTTTTCTAACCTACGATTTTGATATTTCTGTGCAATAATGTGGAATTTGGTAGCATGTTAACTTAACTTTATAGAAGTTTCAACGAAATAATTTCAAATTTTTTATAGAAATTGCATTAGTTTAAATGAAAAGTAGTAAATGCAATTTAATTTTGATTTTGTAATTCAGCCTTTTTTATAGAAACTGCAGTTTTTCGAGCTCTTTTCGTACCATAGTCAATTCTATTGCATATGCTGAATGCAATTACAAACCGGTTTTTCTCAGATCTTACAGATCAAAATTCTTGAGTGGGGATTGGAGATATTGAACAAGTACCTACATTAAAATAATTCGAAAGAAGGTAAATGTGTTTCTGCTATTGTTAGCAAATTGTATAGATATGTTTCTGAACTTTTAATACAGTTTTAAATCATTCTGTAGTTCTACATGGTAACAATTGTAACAATACCACTAACAATTTTGATATTTCTGTGCAATAATGTGGAATTTGGTAGCATGTTAACTTAACTTTATAGAAGTTTAAACGAAATAATTTCAAATTTTTTATAGAAACTGCATTAGTTTAAATGAAAAGTAGTAAATGCAATTTAATTTTGATTTTGTAATTCAGCCTTTTTTATAGAAACTGCAGTTTTTCGAGCTCTTTTCGTACCATAGTCAATTCTATTGCATATGCTGAATGCAATTACAAACCGGTTTTTCTCAGATCTTACAGATCAAAATTCTTGAGTGGGGATTGGAGATATTGAACAAGTACCTACATTAAAATAATTCGAAAGAAGGTAAATGTGTTTCTGCTATTGTTAGCAAATTGTATAGATATGTTTCTGAACTTTTAATACAGTTTTAAATCATTCTGTAGTTCTACATGGTAACAATTGTAACAATACCACTAACAATTTTGATATTTCTGTGCAATAATGTGGAATTTGGTAACATGTTAACTTAACTTTATAGAAGTTTAAAAGAAATAATTTCAAATTTTTTATAGAAACTGCATTAGTTTAAATGAAAAGTAGTAAATGCAATTTAATTTTGATTTTGTAATTCAGCCTTTTTTATAGAAACTGCAGTTTTACGAGCTCTTTTCGTACCATAGTCAATTCTATCGCATATGCTGAATGCAATTACAAACCGGTTTTTCTCAGATCTTACAGATCAAAATTCTTGAGTGGGGTTGGAGATATTGAACAAGTATCTAAATAAAATAATTCGAAAGAAGGTAAATGTGTTTCTGCTATTGTTAGCAAATAGTATAGATGTGTTTCTGAACTTTTAATACAGTTTTAAATCATTCTGTAGTTCTACATGGTAACAATTGTAACAATACCACTAACAATTTTGATATTTCTGTGCAATAATGTGGAATTTGGTAACATGTTAACTTAACTTTATAGAAGTTTAAACGAAATAATTTCAAATTTTTTATAGAAACTGCATTAGTTTAAATGAAAAGTAGTAAATGCAATTTAATTTTGATGTTGTAATTCAGCCTTTTTTATAGAAACTGCAATTTTACGAGCTCTTTTCGTACCATAGTCAATTCTATCGCATATGCTGAATACAATTACAAACCGGTTTTTCTCAGATCTTACAGATCAAAATTCTTGAGTGGGGTTGGAGATATTGAACAACTATCTAAATTAAAATAATTCGAAAGAAGGTAAATGTGTTTCTGCTATTGTTAGCAAATAGTATAGATGTGTTTCTGAACTTTTAATACAGTTTTAAATCATTCTGTAGTTCTACATGGTAACAATTGTAACAATACCACTAACAACTTTGATATTTCTGTGCAATAATGTGGAATTTGGTAACATGTTAACTTAACTTTATAGAAGTTTAAACGAAGTAATTTCAAATTTTTTATAGAAACTGCATTAGTTTAAATGAAAAGTAGTAAATGCAATTTAATTTTGATTTTGTAATTCAACCTTTTTTATAGAAACTTCAGTTTTACGAGCTCTTTTCGTACCATAGTCAATTCTATCGCATATGCTGAATGCAATTACAAACCGGTTTTTCTCAGATCTTACAGATCAAAATTCTTGAGTGGGGTTGGAGATATTGAACAAGTACCTAAATTAAAATAGTTTGAAAGAAGGTAAATGTGTTTCTGCTATTGTTAGCAAATAGTATAGATGTGTTTCTGAACTTTTAATACAGTTTTAAATCATTCTGTACTTCTACATGGTAACAATTGTAACAATACCACTAACAATTGTTAGTTAAGATCTAGTTCTATCCATCTACCAGATTATTCAATTTGAATTGTTTTTTTTTAAATACGTCGAAAATCAATTCTATTGCATATGCTGAATGCAATAAAAAAATAGCCTGTGCTTTTCTAACCTACGATTTTGATATTTCTGTGCAATAATGTGGAATTTGGTAACATGTTAACTTAACTTTATAGAAGTTTAAACGAAATAATTTCAAATTTTTTATAGAAACTGCATTAGTTTAAATGAAAAGTAGTAAATGCAATTTAATTTTGATTTTGTAATTCAGCCTTTTTTATAGCAACTGCAGTTTTACGAGCTCTTTTCGTACCATAGTCAATTCTATCACATATGCTGAATGCAATTACAAACCGGTTTGTCTCAGATCTTACAGATCAAAATTCTTGAGTGGGGATTGGAGATAAACATGTTAACTTAACTTTATAGAAGTTTAAACGAAATAATTTCAAATTTTTTATAG
Source organism: Artemia sp. Qi Xiang Cuo (assembly GCF_049724085.1). Taxonomy (NCBI): domain Eukaryota; kingdom Metazoa; phylum Arthropoda; class Branchiopoda; order Anostraca; family Artemiidae; genus Artemia; species Artemia sp. Qi Xiang Cuo. Next base: position 39,082,733 of record NC_142810.1, read on the forward strand.
AAACTGCATTAGTTTAAATGAAAAGTAGTAAATGCAATTTAATTTTGATTAAAGCTCTTTTAAAAGATACAAAAACTACTTTTTTAACACAAAAATTTCGTTTTTAATGACCACCAAGTAAAGAAAAACCAAACGGAATCTGGCAACTGAGTCTCTCAAACCCCGTAAAGCTCTTTTAAGAGATACAAAAACTACTTATTTAAAATAAAAATTTCGTTTTTTAACGACCATCAAGTAAACAAAAACCAAACGGAATCAGTCAACTGAGTCTCTCAAACCCCTTAAAGCTCTTTTATAAGATACAAAAACTATTTATTTAACACAAAAATTTAATTTTTAATGACCACCAAGTAAATAAAAACCACACGGAATCCGGCAACTGAGTCTCTCAAACCCCGTAAAGCTCTTTTAAAAGATAGAAGCACTACTTATTTACAACAAAAATTTCGTTTTTAATGAACACCAAGTAAAGAAAAACCACACGGAATCCGGCAACTGAGTTTCTCAATCCCCGTAAAGCTCTTTTAAAAGATACAAAAACTACTTATTTAACAAAAAAATTTCGTTTTTAATGACCACCAAGTAAAGAAAAACCGCACGGAATCAGGCAACTGGGTCTCTCAAACCCCTTAAAGCTCTTTTAAAAGATACAAAAGCTACTTATTTAACACAAAAATTTCGTTTTTAATGACCACCAAGTAAAGAAAAACCACACTGAATCAGGCAACTGAGTCTCTCAATCCCCTTAACTCTATTTTTAAAGATACAACAAATACTTATTTAACACAAAAATTTCTTTTTTAATGACAACCAAGTAAAGAAAAACCGCACGGAATCAGGCAACTGGGTCTCTCAAACCCAGTAAATCTGTTTTAAAAGATACAAAAGCTACTTATTTAACACAAAAATTTCGTTTTTAATAACCACCAAGTAAAGAAAAACTACTCGGAATCTGGCAACTGGGTCTCTCAAACCTCTTAAAGGTCTTTTAAAAGATACAAGAACTACTTATTTAACAAACCAATTTTGTTTTTAATGACCACCAAGTAAAGAAAAACCACAAGGAATCAGGCAACTGAGTCTCTCAAACCCAGTAAAGCTATTTTAAAAGATACAAAAACTAATGAATTAACACAACTATTTCTTTTTTAATTAGCTCCAAGTGATGAAAAACCCCACAGAATCAGGCGACTGAGTCTCTCAAGCCCCGTGAAGCTCTTTTAAAAGATATAAAAACTGCTTTTTTAACACACAAATTTCGTTTTTAATTACAACTATCTAAAGAAAAACAAAATTTAATTAGTAAAAATAGTATCTAAAAAAATTGACATATAAAATAAATTTTTAAACTACTGAAAACAAAGTAAAGAAAAAACTAAACGGAATCAGCCAACTGAGTCTCTCAAACCCCTTCAATCTCTTATAAAACATACACAAACTAGTTATTTAACACAAAAAATTTATTTTTAATGACCACCAAGTAAAGAAAATCCACATGGAATCTGGCAACTGAGTCTCTCAATCCCCGTAAAGCTCTTTTAAAAGATACGAAAACTACTTATTTAACACAAAAATTTTGTTTTTATTTACAAAAAATTAAAGATAAACCACTCTTATTCCGGCAGCTTATTCTAACAAACAAAGTAAATATCTTTTAAAATATACAAAAAATAATTATTTAACACAAAAATTTCGTTTTTACTGAACATTAAGAAAATAAAAACTACAAGGAATTAGGCAACTGAGTCTCTCAAGCTCCGGAAAGCTCATTTAAAATATAAAAAAACTACTTATTTAACACAAAAATTTCGTTTTTAATGACCACAAAGTAAAGGAAAACCACACGGAATCCGGCAACTGAGTCTCTCAATCCCCGTAAAGCTCTTTTAAAAGATACAAAAACTACTTATTTAACACAAAAATTTTGTTTTTAATGACCTCCAAGTAAAGAAAAACCACACGGAATCAGGCAACTGAGTCTCTCAAACCCCTTAAAGCTATTTTAAAAGATACAAAAACTACTTATATAACACAAAAATTTCTTTTTAATGACCATCAAGTAAAGAAAAACCACACGGAATCAGGCAACTGAGTCTCTCAAACCCCTTAAAGCTCTTTTAAAAGATACAAAAACTACTTATTTAACACAAAAATTTCGTTTTTAATGACCACCAAGTAAGAAAAACCAAAGGGAATCAGGCAACTGAGTCTCTCAAACCCCGTAAAGCTCTTTTAAAAGATACAAAAACTACTTATTTAACAAAAAAAATTCGATTTTAATGACCACCAAGTAAAGAAAAATCACACGGAATTAGTCAACTGAGTCTCTCAAACTCTGTAAAGCTCTTTTAAAAGATACAAAACATGACCAAAAAGTAAAGAAAAAATAAATGTAATACGGCAACTGAGTCTATCAATACCATTAATTATAATTTAAATTATGAACTAACAAATTATTTAAAAAAAAAATTTCTTTTTTAATGACCACAAATTAAATAAAAACCACACGGAATCCGGCAACTGAGTCTCTCAATCCCCGTAAAGCTCTTTTAAAACTGTGACAAGCTAAACCACGACAAAGCACTACTCTCGTGGAACTCAATCTCCATTTAAATCAACCCCCGTGCAACTGACCCCCCGTGTAACTGAAGCCCTGTATAACCGAAACCCCCGTGTAACTGTACCCCCTTTAACTGAACTCTCATGCAACTCAACCCTCCATGCAACCCATCTCCCACAAAACACATTTAAGTCATTTCTCGTTAAATTGACAATACGCTCCAAAACATCACTTGTGTATTATACAGTACATAATCATGCCATCTCCTCCAATTCACAAATCCCATTACCCCTTTTTTTTGCAAAGGTTAATCAAACATCTTCGATTGTAAAAGCATTAAAAAAATTTCCACTCACTAATTACCCCTTTTTTGCAAATGCTAAACAAGAAAAAAAAATTGTATGCTTTTCAAAAACTTGTCCGTTAAAACTCGAAACAAGACGCGCTGGTTTTATAATACAGGTTTAATTAATTGCGTAAATCTCTTGGCAAAGAGTGTAATGACCTCTAGAATAGAATACCTACCAGAAAAACCTGTTTGGTACGGAGGGGCCATAGAAATGGTACTTCCTTCTCTACTTATGCACCCGGGGCATAACTTACAAACCTTGCCCTGAGAGATGGGGGGAGGGGTTGTCATCCTCAAAGACCTAATTTCCAGAACTTTCTGCAACGTTGAACAAAATGGCTATCTGAAAATTTTGATTGGATGTGTCCGGGGGAATGGTGGGCGTGAGAGGGGGGTTAGTTCCCTCCAATCACTTTCAACTATTGAAAGGGCACTAGCCCTCTCAATTTCCAATTGAATGAGCCCCTTTTGAAGTTTTTACGACAACCCTATCTGTAAAAACCTTATATACCCCCAGGGCATAGCTTACAACCTTTACCCTGGGGGCTCTGAGGGGTTTTTCATCCTTAAATACATAATTTCCGGAACTTTCAACTACGTTGACCAAAATGGCTACCTCTGAATTTTGATAGAATGTGTTTGGGGAAAAGGTGGGCGTGAGAGGGGGGGGGGGGGTTAATTACTCTCCACTCACTTTCGACTATTAAAAAGGGCAATTTCAATTTCCAATCAAATGATCCCTTTTTGAAATTTCGAGAACAACTTTCTATATAAATCTTATATGCCCCCAGGGTAAAACTTACAACCCTTGCACTGAGGGCTCTGATGGGGTTATCATCCTAAAAGACCTAATTTCCAGAACTTTCGACTACGTTGAACAAAATGGATATCTCATAACTTTGATTGGTTGTGTTTGGGGAAATGGTGGGCGTTTGAGGGGGTTCGTGGCCCTTCAAGCACTTTTGACTATTAAAAGGGCACTAGCCCTTTCAATTTCCAATCGAATGAGCCTTTTTTGAAGTTTCTACAACATCACTTTCTATAAGAACCTTATACGCGTATGCCCCCAGGGCATAACTTATTACCCTTGTCCCGAGGGCTGTGGGGGAGGAGTTGTCATCCTTAAAGACCTAATTTCCAAAACTTTCAACTACGTTGAATAAAATGGCTATCTAAAAATTTTTATTGGATATGTTTGGGGAAAAGGTGGGCGTGAGAGGGGGGGGGGGATAGTTGCCCTCAAATCACTCCCGAGACTATTAAAAAGGGCACTAGCCCTTTGAATTTCCTTTCGAATGAGCCCTTTTTCAAGTTTCTACGACAAAGATTTCAATAAAAACGCTCCCAGGGAATAATTTATAACCCTTGCCCTGAAGACTGTGGGGGGAGTGTTCTAAGCAAAGGTATAATTTCCTGAACTTTAAACTTCTTGGAACAAAATGGCTATCTCAGAATTTTGATTGGATGTTTTTGGGAAAATGGTGGGCGCAAAAGGGGTGTTAGTTACTTTCCAATCACTTTCGACTATTAAAAAGGGCACTAGCCATTTCAATTTCCAATCGAATTAGCCATTTTTGAAGTTTCTACGACAACAAGTTCTATAAAAACCTTATGTATCCCAAGGGCATAGCTCACAACCCTTGCCGTGAGGGCTGTGGGGGGGGGGGGGTTGTCATCCTCTAAGACCTAATTTCCAGAACTTTCAACTACGTTGAACAAAATGGCTATCTTAAAATTTAGATTGGATGTGTTTGGGGAAAAGGTGGGCGTGAGAGGGGGGTTAGTTGCTCTCCCATCACTTTCGACTATTAAAAAGGGCACTAGCCCTTTGAATTTCCATTCGAATAAGTTTTTTTTGAAAATTCTGCGACAACACTTTCTATAAAAACCTTATATGCCCCCAGGGCATAACTTGCCCTGAGGGCTGTGTGGGAGTGTCCTCCTCAAAAACATAATATCTATCTAGAAATCAACTACGCTGAACAAAATTCCTATCTAAAAATTTTGATTGGATGTGTTTGGGGAGTTGCCCTCGAATCACTTTCGAATATTAAAAAGGGCACTAGACCGTTGAATTTCCAATTGAATGAGCCCTTTTTCAAGTTTCTACGACAAAGATTTTAATAAAAACTTATATACCCACAGGGCATAACTCATAATTCTTGCCCTGAGGGTTGTCGGGGATTGACCTCCTCAGAAACATATTTTCTATCTGGAAATCTACTACCCTGAACAAAATGGCTATCTCAAAATTTTGATTGGATGTGTTTGGGAGAATGATGGGCGTAAGGGGGGGAGGGGGTTGCTAGTTGCCCTCCAATCACGTTTGACTATTAAAAAGGGCACTAGACTCTCCAATTTCCAATCGAATCAGCCCTTTTCGAAGTTTCTACGACAACTTCTTCGATAAAAAGTGCCCTGGTCTAAGACCAAGAAAAAAAAAAAAAATAATACATTGTGCCAACATCGTTCTTTACTTTGGCAGCGCTATTGCGCTGCCTATGATAGGAATTAGTTGAATTACAGCTATATTAATTTTATTTACAAATTTTAGCACACAACGAATTTGCCTTCATCTTTAAGATTAACATAATTTTCAACGGCGTTGAAGATTTTTTTGGAAAGGTGTATTACATTTTGCTCATAACTTCAGAAAACCCGATAAATGTGTTTGACTTTCGAAAGTTGAGTTCTACAATGATGTTTTCATTCATAATGTAGTCTAACAAGCGATTGTGTTATCAGAATAGACTAGATGGCGTTGAATTATTTAAAAAGAAAAAGTGCATTTTCCGGTTCAGCTCTGGATTGCATAACAAAAGTTATTTCGCATTTATAAAGGAGGTTTACCATAGTTGTTCGCTTAAAATATACAGGAAAATCAATTTAGGGGAAGGGGTACGGGGGAAAATGCCATGAAATATGGCATTTCGTTGATACTTTCGTTTAAAAAAAAAATATAAAATTGTTTTAACTAGACTTTGAAAAATTGATTTTTATCCTCCCCCGAATTCCATGAAAAAATACCACGGAAGCTACATGAAAATGTAAATTGGATTTTGATTAAAAGATTATCTTTGTGAGATGAATTATAAGCCATTGTACATTCTCCCGTTAAGTAGCTTGCGTTACGGAATGGCAATGTGAAACACCTGGGATTCTTATTAGTTCCTCTTTATGCCAATATCTTTACTATTATATAAATTGTAATGTTAATTTATAGAATCAAACATAAGGTTTACCTATAAGACTTAAAAAAACGTCTTTTTTTAAGATAAAATGAATCTTCAGGTCTTTATTTTCTGCAAAGCGTAGAATGTTATTCCGACTATTTTCTAATTAATTTGGGTGGCATAAAAAAATCGAGAAACTCATCTAAATGAATCCATAACTGTAATTAGAGGCATTAGTTCATGAAAATATGAGAGGGGAAAATTTTTTAATTTTTTTTAACTTTCTCTTATAAAAGCACCAAAAAAGGAATTTTCCAAGGATAATACAAACAAAAATAGAAGGGGGACAAACATTTAGGGTACAAATAGCCCTCTTTCTATGCCCCCTTTCCAATTGACGGCCTTGCACTGTTTCTGATCCTGTCTTGAATTCACAGAAAATATTCCCTTTGGTCATTATTGAAAGCACCTATGACTATGACTATGTAGTCAATCGACCGTTAATGCTGAACCTTATATAATTTTACCAAAAGAAATCAAAGATCAATGGGATAAGACGTATTTTTCACAATTATTAAGGAACAATGATTAGGTTAAAGGGTACTTCTTCTTCATTATTGGCTATCCAGTTTGAAAATCCAGCAGTTATGTCATTTATATTAACAATATTTTCTGTAACCAAAGGTTCCCTCGTTAACTGGCTTTCTGTTGATTTTTCTCCTTCCTTTTCAAACAAAGTTGCTTCTTCATTGGCTAACGTTTTCGAATTTCCTTTAGTGTCAGCAGTATTTTTCCTAGACATTCTATTTTTTGCTCTCCATGGAAAAAATATGACCAGGCCACGTTCCTAAAGCCAAATAGATGCTTGCATTAAATAAGAAAAAACACTAGGTTTTATAAATGAGCAGAAAATACATTATTACTTGTTAATACACTGAAGCTTACCTGCATTAAAACACCAAAATAACTCAATTTGAAAAATCGAATAGCATATAAGTCAGTACATTATTTACTGCACTCTTATTTACATTGTATGAAACCGTGAAAGACTGAAATTGCCGAATGTCGACTTTCACTGATGGATGTCAACATTCAGATATATGAATGTTGACATTCACTAGCGATTGTTCCTGATGAATGTAGAAATTCACCTTTGAAAGTCAACGTGTTCCCTATTTCGGTCCTGACCTGATATAATCAAGACCCGAAGTTAACTCCATTCGACCGGAGAAGTTGCACAGCAAAAAGGCTGCTCAACTCATATTGTGAAAATAAATAGCGCCATTAAGAAAGCATATGTTTGTGGCAAAGTGATTACTAACTCCCGTAAGCGGCACTCTTAAGTCAAACGTTTGTCTGGAAAACTCATTAATAGTGACTTGAAGATACAGAAAAATGATGGGTCTTTAGTGCCGTCGACTGAAATAAATTCGTTTTTCGGTGCGACATGTTTTACTTACACATCATTCACTGAAGAGAACATTGAAAACCTCTCGTCCAGCTTTCCCGGAGGACACATTGCGGAAATATCTATATACGCGGTTTTCAAAGAACTTGAAAAGGTAAAAAGGAACTGAGCATTGTATCCAGGTGAGTTGCTTGCCAGGCTGCTCATTGACCATGCAGTATTTCTAGCTAAGCCTGTGGCGTTCATTATCAACCAATGCTTCAGAGAGCAACAGTTCCCGTGAGCCTGGAAGAGAGCTTCCGTACGCGTTATTCCTAAGTTAAAATACCCCCAATCCTGTGTTGAACTCCAACCCATATTAATTACCCCCAATTGAGCCAAAGTGACCGATTTGTTCGTATATCATGAAATTTAGTCACAAATATGCCTTTGCCTCTACCCTTACTAGCACACATACCTTAAAGGTAGCAGCACGACTCACTACTTATTGTGGCTCTACTATCTAATTACTGGCTGGATAGACAAAGCAGGTAGAATAATTGATCTGCTTCTAGCTGACTATTGTAAGGTGCTATATTTTTTACGCCATATCACGGCTTTGAAGAATCTGAAACGGATGGGTGCTAGAAAGGCCACTCTACTACTGATAGTAGACTTCTTGAGACATCTATATCAGTGTGTCTATGCACTTTTTACCGGAGATCTTGACTCTAGTGGGCGGAAACAACATGTGGTGGTCAACAAGGCACTAAACTTGCTGCCCTCTTGTTCTTAGCCCTCATAAACTATGTTTTCTTGTGAAACGCTAAAGAAAGATCCAAATTTGTTATTATTGTCAGCCCTGCTGAAATACAAGCTCATTAAAAGGTCTCAAGTAATACCCCAGTTCGATAGTGACTTAAAATACAAATTCAAGGATCAGTTCAGGTGGGGCTTAGATTAACGTTAATAAGACCAAAGTGATGCGCTTCAATCCTCTGTAAAGAGAACCTGCTTGCCCTGACCCCTGGTACCCTACCAATTTGAATACAGTTGTCCTTGGTGTGATGTTCAGTAACGATTGTTCATTTAGCCCACACGTTACGAACCTTGTAAGAAAGGGCAACTACGTGTTGCGATCCTTAACCACATTGAATCGATTTGGGTTTCCTAAAAAACATCTAATGCTCAAGTGCACGTGTTACGTACGCCCTTTCCTTGAATACACATGCCCAGTTTGAGAACCACAAGCACTTAACTTCAACAACCTAAACGATGAAATTGAAACAGTGCAAAAACGAGCCTTAAAAATCATCCTAGGAACTAAGTAGCGTAAGATAGTCGCAGCACTTGCCATAGCTGTGATATCTATTTTATTGAATAATTATTGATTAAATGTAACATATATACAATACGCAAGACCCAATGTATTAGTAGGCTGAACAGGCCAATAGGATGAGGCCTGCTGGCATCTCATGAATCTCAGATAATAATTTTTTTATAAATATAGAATGTGTGACATTTTGTCTTTACCATTTTTTTCTCTTTAATATTTAGTTTTTGTCCCGAAATTTAAAAGAATAGTTTACAAAATTCTGAATATCTTAAAATTCATTCGTATAATGCTAAGTCACTTCTAACAGATTCACAACACTAAAAAACAAAAACTGATAACATTTAGGGTTTTAAGCAGTGTTTCCAACATTTTTGAATTTATCTGGGTTTCCCCGAATTTTCAGGACTGAAAACTGGATTCTCTGTCATATCCCTAAAAAAATAACCTTGACTAAAACTAATCTATTTGTATTTAATGCAAACGTTCACTCATTTACAAACTTTGATCTTCTGGAAATTTTGGAGAAGTGAATTTTCTTTTGGAAAAATTCAGGTAAACCCTCAAAATGTGAGGATAATGAAAACACTGATGTTCGATCACTCTGCATTCTCTTTATCTTTGGAATTACAATCCGGCCAGTCAAAATGGTCCTTTCAATTTTCTAAATAGGTCTACTGAGACTTTTGACATGAGACTTTTCTTTGACTATATTCTAGTTTATGCTCCTCTGTTTGCAAGCATTTTCTTTGGCTTCTCAATTTCTCCCTATTTTCTTTCTCTTTCTGAATCTTCTGCTCTTAAAGCTTTATATCCCTCTCCCTTTTTCTGATTCTCTTTTTTACCTTTCTCTTCTCCCTATCCCTAGGTTCCTCTTTTTCTCTCTCGTTCTCCCTCTCCATATCTCCCATTCTCTTTTTAGCCTCTTTCTCTGTGTTTCTCACTCTCTAGGTTTTATTTTGTCTTACTTCACCCCTAACAAGATAACCGTTAGATCTTTCTGTCTGAATTTTTTAATATCTATTAGACTATATTAAACTAGTATTGACTTATCGAAAGAATGAGACAAACAGCATGCATTAAGCACTGAGAGAGTTGAGGGGTGTTTGATAGAGTTGAATGGGTCGAGGAAGAAAGTTGAACTCAATCCTGTCAACATACTGAGTATATTCAACCAAAAGAAACAGCATTTGAGCGACAAATTTACAACTGAAGACATTCAAGCTCATTGTCTCCTGGTTTCAACCTCGGATGATGACTAGGATATATCCCCCTTAGAGGCTAGAAGACGAGACACACATGCACAAGCCATATGAAAATCTAAAAAGATAACTGATTCAGCTGAAAATCATTTAGCTCAACTGCAGCTACTTTACCAGAGCTTAATCTTCCACTCTCCTATCGAAGCCCGATAATTATCCCCCTGAGCCTGTAACCCATACTCCATTACTCCACTGTGGACAACGGGCAACCGATGTCACTGCTTCCCCTATCATTTAGACCCTAAATTTAGGTAAGAAATAAGTTCTTACGATTCAAAAAGTGTTACCACAAAATTCAACTTTCCTATTGTGAGTAGGAGCCATACCCAAGCAGGCATGATTGTGGAAGAGAAATGCATTAAAAGGTAGATGGCATATTAACTAACAGGCAAAAATGAAATCTACATAATTTATCTAGATTTGTTAGGACTAGTGGAACAGCATGTAAGGGGCTTGAATTGTCAAACCTTCAGCCCTAAGGCATTGTTTTGGCAGACTCTTATTGGATTTTCTTTTGGTCTATAACAATATTTAGCCTTTTTACCTAAATTTTGCAGTAAATCTGTGTAATTAATTAGTGTAAAATATTATTTTTTACAATCTGAACTTTATTTGCTAATACTGAAATTTGTGTTTCTCTTTCTTTATTGGTCTCTACAGGTATATTTCGTCAAATACTTTCTTTTTACCCAAATGATTTAAATGCATTCCCACTTAATATACAGAAATCGCGACGTTCAGGTGATAAAAATATTAGATCCTATGAACAGATTGATTTCGTCTATCGATATAATTCAATACAGTTAACAACGTGGATTGCTGGAGGGTTTGATTCTGGTCTTTGTCTGCCTGAAATCTCCGGGTTGGAAATTAACACTACCCAAATTTCTATTCATGGAAAAAGGCTAGTTCTTCTTCCATAGGAAACTAGTTCTAGTTCTTCTTTAAAGACTACAATTTTACCTAGACACCCTATATATTTATGGTAGCTTAGAAATGGAGGGGCATAGTATTGACCTTTCATGAGAATTCTTTTCCAAGAAGCTCTTGAAAACCAACTTTGTAGAATAAAATTTAATTGTTGTTACTGTTTGGAGCTAAAAAACAACGCCTTAAATATATATATATATATATATATATATATATATATATATATATATATATATATATATATATATATATATATATATATATATATAAACTGAATAATAAACTGTAAAATTTATAATAAACATAATAAACTGTAAACGTTAACAGACAGAGAGGAAGAGTGAGAACATGACAGAGAGAGAGAGAGAGAGAGAGAGAGAGAGAGAGAGAGAGAGAGAGAGAGAGAGAGAGAGAGTGAGTGAGAGAGAGTTACCACAATAATAAAAATGTACAAATAAATATACAACATTTCTACTAACCAACAACAATACTGATTGGAGATAAAACTCGATGCCTTGAAAAAAAAATTGTCCTACTCTTAGAAGAGCATGAGTCTAGGATTATTTCAGCAATAAAACGCTAATAGTATAAACTAAATACACATTAATATGGTTTATCAAAATACACCAAATACACAATGTATGATATTTTCGTAATACATGGGTATAGTAGTAATAACACGTATGTGAGTATAAGTAATTGGATTGTCGTTAATCTGAGTCGTTCTTTCAATAGGTTTGGTACTGACTTATTTTTTTATATATTTTTTTCTATTATTGGTTTTTAGTTGGAGTAATCTTTAGTAATATTTCAAAAATCTGTAAAAAAAATAAAATAAAAACCAACAAAAACAATAACTTCCGCTCAGTTGCTGCGGTGAATTTGTGCAAGTATGGAAAAAGCTGATAAAAAATATAAGAAATTTAGTTTCCAAATGAATATTTATCCGTTTTTTTTTCTAATTTTGCTAACATAAATGTTCTTAGATTTTTATTAATTTCTTATATTATGTTATATTTATTTATGTCATTACTATTTATTTTTCATTTAATCATTTATAAGTTCATATATCGATGCAGCATGAATTAAACGGAGGAATAATTTAATCATGATAAATCCCCCCCCCCATCTAATTATACTGCTGTTGTGAATTTTAGACTATTAAAGGGGTCATTGCATTAAAAGACTGTTACTGGGGCTGCGAAATTGAAACTAGGATTAACGGCTAGAATTACCTTGCTATTGTCACTCTCTGACTCATCTGATGCATCTCTTGATTGATCAAGCATTTCTACATCTGCGTTTCTGTCAAAAGCTAAACACGGTAATGCTCTACAGGCTGCCATTGAGATATGCAGAAATAGAACCTAAAAAAGCCACTTTGGTAAGCTTATCAGATGGCGTAAGATTTAACTGGAAACTTGTCAGAGGCAACGCTGTAGCGTTGCCTATAGTAAAGGTCATACGGCTCCAATGTTTTATTATTATTTTTTTTCCAGAGGCACTTCATATGGAAGGGGTCGTCGTAGAAACTTCAAAGGGAGCTCATTTGATTGGAAATTGAGAGTTGTTGTGCCCTTTTTAATAGTCGAAAAAGATTGGAGGGCAACTAGCCCCCCCCCCCCGCCCATCATTCCCCCAAACACATCCACAATTTTGAGATACCCATTTTGTTCAGCGTAGTTGATTTCCAGAAAGAAAATATATTTATGAGGAGGATACTCCCCCACAACCCTCAGGGCAAGGGTTTTAAGTTATGCCCTGGGAGCATATGAGGTTTTTATAGAAGGCGTTGTCGTAAAATCTTCAAAAAAAAGCTCATTCGATTGGCAATTCAAAAGGCTAGTGCCCTTTTTAATAGTCGAAAGTGATTGGAGGGCAACTAGCCCCCGCCCCACGCCCATCATTTCCCCAAACACAACCAATCAAAATTTTGGGATAGCCTTTTTTTCAGCGTAGTTGATTTTCGGATAGAAAATATATTTTTGAGGAGGACACTCTCCCACAACCCTCAAGTCAAGGGTTTTAAGTTATGCCCTGGGGGCATATAAGGTTTTTATAGAAGGCGTTGTCGTAGAAACTTCAAAACAGGCTCATTTCATTGGAAGTTCAAAAACCAAGTTGATTTCCAGATAGAAAATATGTTTTCGAGGAGGATACTCCCCCACAACCTTCAGGGCAAGGGTTTCACAATAAGCCCTGGGGCCATAAAATGTTTTTATAGAAGGCGTTGTCGTAGAAACTTCAAAAAAGGCTCATTCCATTGGAAATTCAAAGGGATAGTGCTCTTTTTAATAGTCGAAAGTGATTGGAGGGCAACTAGCCCCCCCCCCCCCACGCCCATCATTCCCCAGAACACATCCAATCAAAATTTTGAGATAGCGATTTTGTTCAGCGTAGTTGATTTTCAGATAGAAAATATGTTTTTGAGGAGGACACTCCCCCACAACCCTCAGGGCAAGGGTTTTAAGTTATGCCCTGAGGGCATTTAAGGTTTTTATAGAAGGCGTTGTCATATTAACTTAAAAAAAAGGCTCATTCGATTGGAAATCCAAAGGGATAGTGCCCTTTTTAATAGTTGAAAGTGATTGGAGGGCAACTAGCCCCACAAACCCCCCCCCCCACGACCATCATTCCCCCAAACACATCCAATCAAAATTTTCAGATAGCCATTTTGTTCAGCTTAGTTGATTTCCAGATTAAAATATGTTTTTGAGGAGGAGAATCCCCTAAAACCCTCAGGGCAAGGATTTTAAGTTATGTCCTGGGGGCATATAAGGTTTTTATAGAAGGCGTTGTCGTAGAAACTTCAAAAAAGGCTCATTCGATTGGAAATTAAAGGGCTTGTGCCCTTTTTAATAGTCGATATTTATTGGTGGGCACCTAGCCCCCCCCCCCCCCCGCCCATCATTTCCCCAAACACATCCAATCAAAATTTTGAGATAGCCATTTTGTTCAGCGTAGTTGATTTCCAGATAGAAAATATGTTTTGAGGAGGAAACTCCCCCACAACCTTCAGGGCAAGGGTTTTAAGATATACCCCGGGGGAATATAAGGTTTTTATAGAAGGCGTTGTCGTAGAAACTTCAAAAAAGGCTCATTCGATTGGAAATTCAAAGGGATAGTGCCCTTTTTGATAGTTGAAAGTGATTGGAGGGCAACTAGCCCCCCCCCCCCGCCCATCATTCCCACCAACACATCCAGTCAAAATTCTGAGATGGCCATTTTGTTCAGCGTAGTTGATTTTCGGATAGAAAATATGTTTTTAAGGAGGACAATCCCCCACAACCCATAGGGCAAGGGTTTTAAGTTATGCCCTGGGGGCATATAAGGTTTTTGTAGAAGGCGTTGTCGTAGAAACTTCAAAAAAGGCTCATTTGATTGGAAACTCAAAGGGCTAGTGCCTTTTTGAATAGTCAAAAGTTATTTGTGGGCAACTCGCCCCCCCCCCCACGCCCATCTCTCCCCCAAACACATCCAATCGAAATTTTGAGATAGCCATTTTGCTCAGCATAGTTGATTTTCAGATAGAAAATATGTTCTTGAGGAGGACACTCCCCCACAACCCTCAAGGCAAGGTTTTTAAGTTATACCCTGGGGGCATATAAGGTTTTTACAGAAGGCGGTGTCGTAGAAACTTCCAAAAATACTCATTCGATTGGGAATTCAAAGGGTTAGTGCCCTTTTTAATAGTCGAAATTCATTTGAGGGCAACTAACCCCCTCTCACGCCCACCTTTTCCCCAAACACATCCAATAAAAATTTTGAGATAATCATTCTATTGAGCGTAGTGTTATGTTCTTGAAATTTGATCTTTGCGGATAGCAACTTCCCTACAGCCCTCAGGACAAGGGTTGTAATTTAAGGATTCTCCGAATCCATTATATTATTTTTATGGAAGGGATACTCGTATAAACTTTAGAGAGGGCTCATTTGATTGGAAATTGAAAGTTCTTGTTCACTTTTTAAGAGTCAAAAGAGATTGGAGGGCAACTAGCTCCCCCTCCTCCACGCCCTAAATGCATCAGATAAAAATTTTGTTAAAAATAGTTGAAAGGCTAAGTAACAAAGCTCTGGCGTCGACAAAACCCCCCAGGACCCAGGGACAGGAAGGGATTCACGTATAAACTTCAGAGAGGGCTCATTTGATTTGAAATTGGATGTTCTAGTCCAGCTCTAACGAGTCAAAATCGATCTAAGGGCAAATACCCTCCCCCCACGCCCTGTTCCCCACCCCTCCCTTTGAACTAATTCTGTTTATACCTGAAGGCCTAATGAGAGTCAGAATATTTTGGTATTAACACACACCTATTAGGCATCTGCTCTCTTTCCTAACAAGGAAAGAAACAGAGAGTGTAAGGCAGTGGCGGATCCAGGGGAGGGGCGAGGGGGTGCCTCCCCCTAACGTAGTATAAAGTATTTTAATTTACTTAATTACCGCAAGTTTGCGTTAATTAATAATGCTCATAAAGCAATTTTATCGGATTAACCTATTTTGCCCCCCCCCCCTAAAAAATCCTGGATCCGCCCCTGGTGTAATGGCACTATAAATTTTAATTTGTAATTCAATGAACCCCGTTCCAAAGTTTATGTGACCACCTCTTCCATATAAATTGCCCCGGGAAAAATAAATAAGTATTAATTCATTGAACCCTTATGAGTAGTGATAGTGTATAAGGTTTCAACCCTACATTCAATCCTACAAGAATATGGTCAAAAGTGTAATAGATTGAAAACCTACATGAAAATATATATTGGAATTGCGCAAGAAAAACCCATGCTTGAGACATTAAACTCACGCGTGAATATTTTAAAAGTTGGCACACTATAATGCATGTTATGAAACTAAAGTCGAGGTTTTTTTAACTTGGCAAGGTTTTTGTTTTTGATAAGAATTGCCCATGGTTGTATCGTTTGACGTAGACATTTTTTAGGAGCCAATCAAGTACTTATGGAAGGTTGTTCAATATACAATAACTTGATTTGTGGTTGGGATTTGAATAAAAGGAATTTGTGTATTAAGTTGGAACTTTCAGAGAGTGCTTAAAGGGAAAGTCAATTCACCAAAAGGAAATATGTACATGCTCAGGCTGGGGTTGAGTTGCACGGGAGTTGAGTTGCACGGAGGGTTGAGTTGCACGAGGGTTCAGTTAAAGGGGGTACAGTTACACGGGGGTTTAGTTAAATGGGGTCGAGTTGCACGAGGGTTCAGTAGCACAAGGGTTCAGTAGCACGGGGGTTCAGTTTTACGGGGTTTTGGTTATACAAGGGTTCAGTTCCATGGGGGGTTCAGTTAAAGGGGGTATAGTTAAATGGGGTTGAGTTGCACGGGAGTTGAGTTGCACGAGGGTTCAGTTGCACGGGGGTTCAGTTACACGCGGGTTTAGTTACACGGGGTTTAGTTAAATGTGATTGAGTTGCATGGGGTGTTGAGTTGCACGAGGGTTCAGTTAAAGGGGGTTCAGTTGCACGGGGGTTTGATTCATTTTTACGGGGTTTGAAAGACTCTGTTGCCTGATTCCGTGTGGTTTTAGTTTACTTGGTGCCCATTAAAAAAACGATAGAAATAGTTATTTCTTTCAAAAATCTTTTCCGATGTAACTAAAAGGCATCTGTCTTTGTAATTAGAGTAATTCTCCCTTTTGGAAAATTGGGCATCGCGGTTGAGTTGCACGAGGGTTCAGTTAAAGGGGGTACAGTTACACGGAGGTTTAGTTAAATGGGGTCGAGTTGCATGAGGGTTCAGTAGCACGAGGGTTCAGTAGCACGGGGGTTCAGTTGTACGGGGTTTCGGTTATACAAGGGTTCAGTTACAGGGGGGTTCTGTTAACGGGGGTTTAGTTAAATGGGGTTGAGTTGCACGGGAGTTGAGTTGCACGAGGGTTCAGTTGCACGGGGGTTCAGTTACACGCGGTTTCAGTTACACGGGGTTTAGTTAAATGTGATTGAGTTGCATGGGGGTTGAGTTGCACGAGGGATCAGTTAAAGGGGGTTCAGTTGCACGGGGGTTTGAGTCATTTTTACGGGATTTGAGAGACTCTGTTGCCTGATTCCGTGTGGTTTTAGTTTACTTGGTGCCCATTAAAAAACGATAGAAATAGTTATTTCATTCAAAAATCTTTTCCGATGTAACTAAAAGGCATCTGTCTTTGTAATTAGAGAAATGCTCCCTTTTGGAAAAACGGGCATCGCAAGCTTGTGTTATCTTAGAGATTAATGCGTAACTCGAGACATCATGGTAAAGTTTTTAATAGAGGCTGTTTCCAAAAAGATTTAGGATTCATTAACTTTAGTGTTGCCAGTCAAAAGCTATGAGTTTGAGAAAATTGCCTGATTATCGAAAAATGAAGAAACACCTTCCAGTTGCACGGGGGGTTGAGTTGCACGAGGGTTCAGTTAAAGGGGATTCAGTTGCACGGGGGTTTGAGTCATTTTTACGGGGTTTGAGAGACTCTGTTGCCTGATTCCGTGTGGTTTTAGTTTACTTGGTGCCCATTAAAAAAACGATAGATATAGTTATTTCGTTCAAAAATCTTTTCCGATGTAATAAAAGGCACGTGTCTTTGTAATTACAGAAATAATCCCTTTTGGAAAAACGGGCATCGCAAGCTTGTGTTATCTTAGAGATTAATGCGTAACTCGAGACATCTTGGTGAAGTTTTTAATAGAGGCTGTTTCCAAAAAGATTTAGGATTCATTAACTTTAGTGTTGCCAGTCAAAAGCTATGAGTTTGAGAAAATTGCCTGATTATCAAAAAATGAAGAAACACCTTCCAAAAGTCGACAGGAATGGGAATGTCTTGAGGGGGGATTTTCCATGGAAGATGTGGAGGGTATTTTTACATGAAAACAACTTCAACCGTGCCCAGCCCCCCGCGATCAGATATTAAATTATAAAACATTTTTCTTAAACTGAAAGTTAAGAGCAAAATCAAAACTTTAAAAGGAAAGAAAAAAGAAGCTTTTTCCAAAAGATTTAGGATTCGTAAACATTTGTGTTCCCAGTCAAAAGCTATGAGTTTGAGAAAATTGCCTGATTATCGAAAAATGAAGAAACACCTTCCAAAAGTCGACAGGAATGGGATTGTCTTGAGGGGGAATTTTCCATGGAAGAGGTGGAGGGTATTTTTACGTGAAAACAACTTCAACCGTGCCCAGCCCCCGCAATCAGAAATTAAATTATAAAAAAAGTTTCTTCAACTGAAAGTAAGGAGCAACATCAAAACTTAAAAACGGACAGAAAATAGAGGCTGTTTCCAAAAAATTTAGAATTCATTAACCTTAGTGTTGCCAGTCAAAAGCTATGAGTTTGAGAAAATTGCCTGATTATCGAAAAATGAAGAAACACCTTCCAAAAGTCGACAGGAATGGGATTTTCTTGAGGGGGGAATTTTCCATGGAAGAGGTGGAGGGTATTTTTACGTGAAAACAACTTCAACCGTGCCCAGCCCACGTGATCAGAAATTAAATTATAAAAAAAGTTTCTTCAACTGAAAGTAAGGAGCAACATCAAAACTTAAAAACGGACAGAAAATAGAGGCTGTTTCCAAGAGATTTAGGATACATTAACTTTAGTGTTGCCAGTCAAAAGCTTTGAGTCTGGGAAAATTGCCTGATTATCGAAAAATGAAGAAACACCTTCCAAAAGTCGACAGGAATGGGATTGTCTTGAGGGGGAATTTTCCATGGAAGAGGTGGAGGGTATTTCTACGTGAAAACAACTTCAACCGTGCCCAGCCCCCCCGCGATCAGAAATTAAATTATAAAAAGGTTTCTTCAACTGAAAGTAAGGAGCAACATCAAAACATAAAAACGGACAGAAAATACAGGCTGTTTCCAAAAGATTTAGGATTCATTAACTTTAGTGTTGCCAGTCAAAAGCAATGAGTTTGAGAAAATTGTCTGATTATCGAAAAATTAAGAAATACCGTCCAAAAGTGGACAGGAATGGGATTGTCTTTAGGGGGGGAATTTTCCATGGAAGAGATGGAGAGTATTTTTACGTGAAAACAACTTCAACCGTGCCCAGCCCACCGCGATCATAAATTAAATTATAAAAAAAGTTTCTTCAACTGAAAGTAAGGAGCAACATCAAAACTGAGGCTGTTTCCAAAGATTTAGTTCATTACTTTGTTACCAGAAAAGATTCGAATCAGGACAGTGGGATTGTCTTGAGGGGGAATTTTCCATGGAAGAGTTGGAGGGTATTTTTACGTGAAAACAACTTCAACCATGCCCAGCCCCCCGCGATCAGAAATTAAATTATTAAAAAAAAGTTTCTTCAACTGAAAGTAAGGAGCAACATCAAAACTTAAAAACGGACAGAAAATAAAGGCTGTTTCCAAAAGATTTAGGATTCATTAACATTTTCAACTTTATTTTTTTCTTTTTGTACATATCTTAAAATGTCAAAATATGCTTACGGTTCTAACAATTGTGCTCTATGATTGGTCAGAGACACGATGTGGCTTTCCCACTGGTATTCTATGACCGGTTATCGACACTAGCTAGTCTATTGCATGTATTAAATCAGTAGTTCTTACGCAGTGGAACGATAAACACATAAGTCATATCTTTAAAAAAAAGAACTGAAGATGGAACATTTTAATAGAGTGCGTTCACATAACAAGGTTATTGTAGCATTGAATGCCGACAAGGAGAAGTATTTAAACCATGAAACAAGTACAAGTGGTAGTACTATTGGAAATGTATGCATGCATTGTCATGACAGTAAGGAATTAAATTTCTTTGGAATACCGAAAAAATTCAACTCTTATGTTGGTGGTTATGCGAGATTGAGATCTCCAGAGATGATTGCACTCAAAGAGAATGCTAACATAAAAACAATTGTTGATGATAGAGGACAACTCCTTTCTACTTCTGCAGGTAACGCATTACCTACGGATACACTCAATCATCAGCTTTCGGGTATTAGCATTCAACAGAAGGCTAATAAAAGAAAGGCTTACTCTGCTACTAATATCGTAAACCATATCTTGCTTACGTGCCGAAACTGTTACCTGTGTAAAAATAATTTGTTAATCGACAGTGAAATTGCCAGAAAAATAAAAATGGCATTGTCAAAAAATATCACTACGGAATATAAAGAAGAAACGATGAAAAACAAAAGCACCAGCAAACGTTACTGGCATTGATCAAACAGTCAATGAATCAAATCATACCAAAGACAAAAAGCATATTGAGCCTGTTCATGAGACACCA
Source organism: Artemia sp. Qi Xiang Cuo (assembly GCF_049724085.1). Lineage (NCBI taxonomy): Eukaryota > Metazoa > Arthropoda > Branchiopoda > Anostraca > Artemiidae > Artemia > Artemia sp. Qi Xiang Cuo. The sequence goes on from NC_142810.1 coordinate 39,102,949, forward strand.
GTAAAAATTATATATGATTCAAAATAGAATAATTATTATTCTACTGATTATGAAGTAAGAGAAGACAATAACTACAATATCAAGAGAGAATATGGTGAACTATTTTATGAAACATATTCAAAATGTCCAAAGTTAATCATTGATATTAATAATGTATCCTAATATATTTTTGTATTAATATTCTACATAGCATTATTTCATTAAAAATATTACATTGTTATGTGTTCATTATTTTTTAGAGTAAGCTAGCATATCAAGCGTCTACAATGTCCATTAAAACATCAGAGATGTAAGAAAAGGAATTTGCATACATCTATTGTCAGACACACTATTTCCGTAAAATCTGAGCTATTAAGGGTTTTTGACCGTAAACTCTAGTTTTTTGTAAGAAAATTATGGAAAATACAGTTCTCTGGTTCAAATGTGAAACTTAAGTCTATTTTTGGATCGAAAAATAAAACTATTTCCTTAAAATCTGAGCTAATAAGAGTTTTTTGACCGTAAACTCTAGTTTCTTGTAAGAAAATTATGAAAAATACAATTCTCTAGTTCAAATGTGAAACTTAAGTCCAGTTTTGGATACTCATTATGATGAGGACTGATGGTTCTAATTCAATTTTTTTTCCATAAAACCAATTTTTTTTAACTTATAAATTATTCAACTTTATTTATTTTTTTTCTTTTTCTTTCGTACATATCTTACAATGGCAAAATATCTTTCTTGAATTCACCTCTTGGTTACACAATACAGAAATAAAAAAAAAAAATGTAATTTCCAGACTTCATTTGCGTGCAAGAGATACCGAGAGTTCTATGACTCCTCCCTGCAATGAATTCTAAGGGTTTTATGACTCCTCCCCAAAATGAATTCAGATGTTTTTAGGAATCATCCCCGTATCCCTAACTCCATTCTACCTTGAGAAAAGATATAAAATTTTGCCGATGTATTTCTCTTCTTAACAACTACATTAACAGCTCCCAAGATGATGGGACTCTTTGAAACAGTATTTATCGGTTGGAAAAATTCATCTTGTGATGTTATATTTGAATGTGCATTTTTATTATTGTCAATGGAACTCGAAGAAATCAACTGTCATCATTAGATAGTGAACTACAAAATGTATGAGTATGGTAAAAGCTTGTAGAGTACTACATACATCGTATGAACAGACTGATATTATGCGATAAAGTGATTGCACCACTTAATAATAGTGATCAAGAACTTAGAATTTTCCAGGAGGAAGTCAATGAAATTTGCAGGTTTTTCGGGGTTAAAGCACTCTATTTAAAGGGTAATGTACCTACAGATAAAGTTCTAATTCAAAAGTGTAACCCTAGGATTCCACTTTTCAATCTAGAAGAATTTAAGTGTCCTAAATTTGAGGGGGTTTATCATCGTCCTCAAGACGAGGTCAGGTTCTTCGCGCACCAGATACCTAAGGACTTACCTGATCGTGATAAATGCATTAGACATGGTAAAAACTATTCTATATCAAGGAACCATCGTCTCTGGGTGTTTAAGAGTGAACGTGTCTATGACTATGTGTCATTATATAATTTCATATTAATATTCTTCACAGTATTATTTCATTAAAAATATATTATGCATCAAATATTTATGTTTTCATTATTTTTAGAGTAAGCTAGCGTATAAAAAGTTTAGAATGTATATTCAATCATCGGAGATCTTAGAAAAGGAATTTGCATATATCTATTGTCTGACACATGAGGTAACATTGACAAAATCTAGGTATCAGAATGAATAAATTCTTTATCAACATCCGTTGTTGGATATGTCATTATGAAAAAATTGTAAGTAGGTAAGTAAGAAAGTAAGTAAGTAACAAACTCTTTCTTGAATTCACCTCTTGGATACACAAAGAAGGCATTTCATTCAAGAAAATATGAAAATATTTGTAAGTAAGTAACACACTCTTTCTTGAAGTCACCCCTTGGATACACAATACAGATACTTTATTCAAAAAATTATGAAAAAATCGCAAGTAAGTCACAAACTCTTTCTTGAATTCCCCATTAGGATGCACAATACAGAAATGTAATTCAAGAAATTATGAAAAAAAAATGTAATTAAGTAAGTAACAAACTTTATGCTCTTTCTGCATCAATTGTCGGATATGTTGAATAAAACATGCAAAGTCGACATAGCTTTATTTCATTTTTTAAGGTTAATTTAGACGAGGTTACGTGCGCATACGTAACCTCGTGTAAATTAACCTTAAAAAATGAAATAAAGCTATGTCGACTTTGCATATTTTATTCAACATATCCGACAATTGATGCAGAAAAAGCATAGAGTTTGTTACTTACTTATACATTTTTTTCATAATTTCTTGAATTAAATTTCTATATTGTGCATCCAAATAGGGAATTCAAGAAAGAGTTTGTTACTTACTTGCGATTTTTTCATAATTTCTTGAATAAAGTATCTGTATTGTGTATCCAAGGGTGACTTCAAGAAAGAGTGTGTTACTTACTTACAAATATTTTCATATTTTCTTGAATGAAATGTCTTCTTTGTGTATCCAAGAGGTGAATTCAAGAAAGAGTTTGTTACTTACTTACTTACTTACTTACCTACTTACAATTTTTTCATAATGACATAATGACATATCCAACAACGGATGTTGATAAAGAATTTATTCATTCTGATACCTTGATTTTGTCAATGTTACCTCATGTGTCTGACAATAGATGTATGCAAATTCCTTTTCTCAAATCTCCGATGTTTTAATATACATTCTAAACTGTTGATATACTAGCTTACTCTAAAAATAATGAAAATATAACAATTTAATGCATAATATATTTTTAATGAAATAATGCTCTGTAGATTATTAATACAAAATTATATTATGACACATAGTCATACACACGTTCACTCTTAAACATCCAGAGACAATGGTCCCTTGATATAGAATAGTTTTTACCATGTCTAATGCATTTATCACGATCAGGTAAGTCCTTAGGTATCCAGTGCGCGAAGAACCTGACCTCGTCTTCAGGACGATGATAAACCCCTTCAAATTTAGGACACTTAAATTCTTCTAGATTGAAAAGTGGAATCCTAGGGTTACACTTTTGAATTAGAACTTTATCTGTAGGTACATTACCCTTTACATAGAGTGCTTCAACCCCGAAAAAGCTGCAAATTTCACTGACTTCCTCCTGGACATTTCTAAGTTCCTGACCACTATTATTAAGTGGTGCAATCACTCTATCGTAGAATCCCAGTCTGTTTATACGATGTAATGTAGTACTCCACAAGCTTTTATCATACTCATACATGTTGTAGTTCACTATCCAATGATAACAGTCGATTTCTTCGAGTTCCATTGACAATAATAAAAATGCAAATTCAAATATAACACCACAAGATGATTTTTTTCAACCGATAAATTCTGTTTCATAGAGTCCCATCATCTTGGAAGCTATTAATGTAGTTGTTAAGAAGAGAAATACATCGTCAAAATTTTATACCTTCTCTCAAGGTCGAATGGAGTTATGGCTAGGGGGATGACTCCTAAAAGCATCTGGATTCATTTTGGGGAGGAGTCATAAAACCCTTAGAATTCATTGCGGGGAGGAATCATAGAACTCTCGGTATCTCTTGCACGCCAATGAAGTATGGAAATTCCATTTTTTTTTAATTTATGTATTGTATATGCAAGAGGTAAATTCATGAAAGATATTTTGCCATTTTAAGATATGTACAAAAGAAAAAGATAAAAAAAATATAAAGTTGAATAATTTCGAAGTTTAAAAAAAAAATAGTTTGTTTTATGAAAAAAAAAATTACTGAATTAGAACCATCAGTCCTCATCATTATGAGTATCCAAAACTGGACTTAAGTTTCACATTTGATCTAGAGAATTGTATTTTCCATAATTTTCTTACAAGAAACTAGAGTTTACGATCAAAAAACCCTTATTAGCTCAGATTTTAAGGAAATAGTTTTATTTTTCGATCCAAAAATTGACTTAAATTTCACATTTGAACCAGAAAATTGTATTTTCCATAATTTTCTTGCAAAAAACCAGAGTTTTCGGTCAAAAACCCTTAATAGCTCAGATTTTACGGAAATAGTGTGTCTGACAATAGATGTACGCAAATTCCTTTTCTTACATCTCTGATGTTTTAATGGACATTCTAAACGCTTGATATACTAGATTACTCTAAAAAATAATGAACACATAACAATGTAATATTTTTAATGAAATAATGCTATGTAAAATATTAATATAAAAATATATTATGATACATTATTAATATCAATGATCAACTTTGGAAATTTTGAATTGTTCCGTAAAATAGCTCACCCTGTTCTTTCTTGATAATGTAGTTATTGTCTTCTCTTAGTTCGTAATCAGTAGAATAATCATTATTCCAGTTTGAATCATACACAATTTTTACTGGTTTCTCATGAACAGGCTCAATATGCTTTTCGTCTTTGGTATTATTTGATTCATTGACTGTTTGATCAATGCCAGTAACGTTTGCTGGTGCTTTGTTTTTCATTGTTTCATCTTTATATTCCGTAGTGATATTTCTTGACAATGCCATTTTTATTTTTCTGGAAATTTCACTGTCTATTAACACATTATTTTTACACAGGTAACAGTTTCGGAACGTAAACAAGATATGGTTTACGATATTAGTAGCAGAGTAAGCCTTTCTTTTATTAGCCTTCCGTTGAATGCTAATACCCGAAAGCTGATGATTGAGTGTATCCGTAGGTAATGCGTTACCTGCAGAAGTAGAAAGGAGTTGTCCTCTATCATCAACAATTATTTTTATGTTAGCATTCTCTTTGAGTGCAATCATCTCTGGAGATCTTAATATCGCGTAACCAACATCATAACAGTTAAAGATTTTTGGAAATCCAAAGAAATTGAATTCATTACCGTTCTACCACGGAATGCATATATTTCGAATAGTGCTAATACTTGTACTTCTTTCATGGTTCAGACACTTCTCCTTTTGGTAGCCATTAATATAATAACATTGCTTTGTGAACAGACTTTATTAAAATGCTCCATCTTCACTTCTTTTTTTAAAGATATGACTTATGTGTTTATCCTTCCACTGCGTAAAAAATACTGATTTTATACATGCAATAGACTAGCTAGTGTCGATAACCGGTCATAGAATACCAGTTGGAAAGCCATATCGTGTCTCTGACCAATCATAGAGCACAATTGTTAGAACCGTAAGCATATTTTGACATTTAAAGATATGTACAAAAAGAAAAAAATAAAGTTGAAAATGTTAATGAATCCTAAATCTTTTGGAAACAGCCTCTATTTTCTGTCCGTTTTTATGTTTTGATGTTGCTCCTTACTTTCAGTTGAAGAAACTTTTTTTTAAAATTTAATTTCTGATCGTGGGGGGCAGGGCACAGTTGATGTTGTTTTCATGTAAAAATATCCTCCACCTCTTCTATGGAAAATTTCCCCCTCAATACAGTACCGCTCCCTTCGACTTTTGGTAGGTTTTTTAAGTTTTGATGTTGCTCCTTACTTTCAGTTGAAGAAACTTTTTTATAATTTAATTTCTGATCGCGGTGGGCTGGGCACGGTAGAAGTTGTTTTCACGTAAAAATACTCTCCAACTCTTCCATGGAAAATTCCCCCCCTCAAGACAATCCCATTCCTGTCGACTTTTGGAGGGTGTTTCTTCATTTTTCGATAATCAGGCAATTTTCTCAAACTCATAGCTTTTGACTGGCAACACTAAAGTTAATGAATCGTAAATCTCTTGGAAACAGCCTCTATTTTCTGTCCGTTTTTAAGTTTTGATGTTGCTCCTTACTTTCAGTTGAAGGAACTTTTTTTATAATTTATTTTCTGATCACGGGGGGCTGGGCACGGTTGAAGTTGTTTTCACGTAAAAATACCCTCCACCTCTTCCATGGAAAATTCCTCCCTCAAGACAATCCCATTCCTGTCGACTTTTGGAAGGTGTTTCTTCATTTTTCGATAATCAGACAATTTTCTCAAACTCATTGCTTTTGACTGGCAACACTAAAGTTAATGAATCCTAAATCTTTTGGAAACAGCCTCTATTTTCTGTCCGTTTTTAAGTTTTGATGTTGCTCCTTACTTTCAGTTGAAGAAACTTTTTTTATAATTTAATTTCTGATCGCGGGGGCTGGGCACGGTTGAAGTTGTTTTCACGTAAAAATACCCTCCACATCTTCCATGGAAAATTTCCCCCTCAAGACAATCCCATTCCTGTCGACTTTTGGAAGGTGTTTCTTTATTTTTCGATAATCAGGCAATTTTCTCAGACTCATAGCTTTTGACTGGCAACACTAAAGTTAATGAATCCTAAATCTTTTGGAAACAGCCTCTATTTTCAGTCTGTTTTTAAGTTTTGATGTTGCTCCTTACTTTCAGTTGAAGAAACTTTTTTATAATTTAATTTCTGATCGCGGGGGGCTGGGCACGGTTGAAGTTGTTTTCACGTAAAAAGACCCTCCACATCTTCCATTGAAAAGTCCCCCCTCCAGACCATCCCATTCCTGTCGACTTGTGGAAGGTGTTTCTTCATTTTTCGATAATCAGGCAATTTTCTCTAACTCATAGCTTTTGACTGGCAACACTAAAGTTAATGAATCCTAAATGTTTTGGAAACAGACTCTATTTTCTGTCCGTTTTTAAGTTTTGATGTTGCTCCTTACTTTCAGTTGAAGAAACTTTTTTATAATTTAATTTCTGATCGCGGGGGTTGAGCACGGTTGAAGTTGTTTTCACGTAAAAAATACCCTCCACCTCTTCCATGGAAAATCCCCCCTCAAGACAATACCATTCCTGTCGACTTTTGGAAGGTGTTTCTTCATTTTTCGATAACCAGACAATTTGCTCAAACTCATAGCTTTTGACTGGCAACACTAAAGTTAATGAATCCTAAATCTTTTGGAAACAGCCTCTATTTTATGTCCGTTTTTAAGTTTTGATGTTGCTTCTTACTTTCAGTTGAAGAAACTTTTTTTATAATTTAATTTCTGATCGCGGTGGGCTGGGCACGGTTGAAGTTGTTTTCACGTAAAAATACTCTCCACCTCTTCCATGGATAATTCCCCCCCTCAAGACAATCCCATTCCTGTCGACTTTTGGAGGGTTTTTCTTAATTTTTCGATAATCAGGCAATTTTCTCAAACTCATAGCTTTTGACTGGCAACACTAAAGTTAATGAATCCTAAATCTTTTGGAAACAGCCTCTATTTTCTGTCCGTTTTTAAGTTTTGATGTTGCTCCTTACTTTCAGTTGAAGGACTTTTTTTATAATTTAATTTCTGATCACGGGGGGCTGGGCACGGTTGAAGTTGTTTTCACGTAAAAATACCCTCCACCTCTTCCATGGAAAATTCCCCCTCAAGACAATCCCATTCCTGTCGACTTTTGGAAGGTGTTTCTTCATTTTTCGATAATCAGGCAATTTTCTCAAACTCATTGCTTTTGACTGGCAACACTAAAGTTAAAGAATCCTAAATCTTTTGGAAACAGCCTCTATTTTCTGTCCGTTTTTAAGTTTTGATGTTGCTCCTTACTTTCAGTTGAAGAAACTTTTTTTATAATTTAATTTCTGATCGCGGGGGGTTGGGCACTGTTGAAGTTGTTTTCAAGTATAAATACCCTCCTCCTCTTCCCTGGAAAAGTCCCCCTTCAAGACAATCTCATTCCTGTCGACTTGTGGAAGGTATTTCTTAGTTTTTCGATAATCAGACAATTTTCTCAAACTCATTGCTTTTGACTGGCAACACTATAGTTAATGAATCCTACATCATTTGGAAACAGCCTCTATTTTCTGTCCGTTTTTATGTTTTGATGTTGCTCCTTACTTTCAGTTGAAGAAACTTTTTTATAATTTAATTTCTGATCGCTGGGGGCTGGGCACGGTTAAAGTTGTTTTCACGTAAAAATACCCTCCCCCTCTTCCATGGAACATTCCCCCCTCACGACAATCCCATTCCTGTCGACTTTTGGAAGGTGTTTCTTCATTTTTCGATAATCAGGCAATTTTCTCAAACTCATAGCTTTTGACTTGCAACACTAAATTTAATGAATCCTAAATCTTTTGGAAACAGCCTCTATTTTCTGTCCGTTTTTAAGTTTTGATGTTGCTCCTTACTTTCAGTTGAAGAAAATTTTTTTATAATTTAATTTCTGATAGCTGGGGGCTTGGAACGGTTGAAGTTGTTTTCATGTAAAAATACCCTCCACCTCTTCCATGGAAAATCCCCCCTCAAGACATTCCCATTCCTGTCGACTTTTGGAAGGTGTTTCTTCATTTTTCGATAATCAGACAATTTGCTCAAACTCATATCTTTTGACTGGCAACACTAAAGTTAATGAATCCTAAATCTTTTTGGAAACAGCCTCTATTAAAAACTTTACCAAGATGTCTCGAGTTACGCATTAATCTCTAAGATAACACAAGCTTGCGATGCCCGTTTTTCCAAAAGGGAGCATTTCTCTAATTACAAAGACAGATGCCTTTTAGTTTCATCGGAAAAGATTTTTGAAAGAAATAACTATTTCTATCGTTTTTTTAATGGGCACCAAGTAAACTAAAACCACACGGAATCAGGCAACAGAGTCTCTCAAACCCCGTAAAAATGACTCAACCCCCCGTGCAACTGAACCCCCTTTAACTGAACCCTCGTGCGACTCAACCCCCCATGCAACTCAATCACATTTAACTAAACCCCGTGTAATTGAACCCGCGTGTAACTGAACCCCCGTGCAACTGAACCCTCGTGCAACTCAACTCCCGTGCAACTCAACCCCATTTAACTATACCCCCTTTAACTGAAACCCCCATGTAACTGAACCCTTGTATAACCGAAACCCAGTACAACTGAACCCCTGTGCTACTGAACCCTCGTGCTACTGAACCCTCGTGCAACTCGACCCCATTTAACTAAACCCCCGTGTAACTGTACCCCCTTTAACTGAACCCTCGTGCAACTCAACCGCGATGCCCGTTTTTCCAAAAGGGAGAATTACTCTAATTACAAAGACAGATGCCTTTTAGTTACATCGGAAAAGATTTTTGAAAGAAATAACTATTTCTATCGTTTTTTTAATGGGCACCAAGTAAACTAAAACCACACGGAATCAGGTAACAGAGTCTCTCAAACCCCGTAAAAATGACTCAAACCCCCGTGCAACTGAACCCCTTTAACTGAACCCTCGTGCAACTCAACCCCCCATGCAACTCAATCACATTTAAATAAACCCCGTGTAACTGAACCCGCGTGTAACTGAACCCCCGTGCAACTGAACCCTCGCGCAGCTCAACTCCCGTGCAACTCAACCCCATTTAACTATACCCCCTTTAACTGAACCTCCCATGTAACTGAACCCTTGTATAACCGAAACCCCGTACAACTGAACCCCTGTGCTACTGAACCCACGTGCTACTGAACCCTCGTGCAACTCAACCCCATTTAACTAAACCCCCGTGTAACTGTACCCCCTTTAACTGAACCCTCGTGCAACTCAACCCTCCGTGCAACTCAACTCCCGTGCAACTCAACCCCAGCCTGAGCATGCACATATTTCCTTTTGGTGAATTGACTTTCCCTTTAAGCACTCTCTGAAAGTTCCAAATTAATACACAAATTCCTTTTATTCAAATCCCAACCACAAATCAAGTTATTTTATATTGAACAACCTTCCATAAGTACTTGATTGGCTCCTAAAAAATGTCTACGTCAAACGATACAACCATGGGCAATTCTTATCAAAAACAAAAACCTTGCCAAGTTTAAAAAACCTCGACTTTAGTTTCATAACATGCATTATAGTGTGCCAACTTTTAAAATATTCACGCGTGAGTTTAATGTCTCAAGCATGGGTTTTTCTTGCGCAATTCCAATATATATTTTCATGTAGGTCTTCAATCTATTACACTTTTGACCATATTCTTGTAGGATTGAATATAGGGTTGAAACCTTATACACTATCACTACTCTTATGGCTCTTTACTTAGGTAACGCTATAGCATTGCTTCTGACCTAAAAAGTTGATTAGAAATTTCAGCTTCAATTTTTATGAATATCCGAAATTATCTGAGGGGAATATGTTTGGGGGAGCATATTCCACGGCTTGGAAATTTCTGCTGGGGGGATTTATCAGCAGGAAAATAAAATGTTCTTTGAGGGGGGAGGAATTTCCCAGGGGTGGGTTTTCCAAATGTGAATCATTCAGGGAGGGCACGAGTTAACCCATTCGATAATATTCTAAATTTTACATCTGAAAGTAACGGGAATAAAGAATCAATGGAAATGTCAGAGATAGCACTTCAGGTTCCTTTAGACGAGTTTGTTCGTGTCTTTTGAAAAAAAGACATTTTCGAAAGACATATTAATTTCATTTGTATTACTGTCTCTGTGGCTGCTCAATTATGCGTTTGAGGGGGAGACTTCCCCCCACCACTGTCTCTGCTAAGGTTTCAGTTTTTATATCAAGCCTTAAAAATGAACGCAATGCGATAAAATTATAACTCAAAATAATATATATAGAATAATATATGCACATAACACGGAACAATTAATTAAAATTGCATATTATAAGTTAAGGCTCACCCAAATGATGGGCCAGGGGGCTCACCATTCCACGATCTATGAAATCAATCCTGCAATAACTGAAAATATAGTGTTTTGGAGAATTTTAACGTCTTCCACAACTCAAGCGGTCCAACATTTTACAGCCCAATGAGTCTGTCTGATCTCCTAAATCGGGAACGGAGGAGATAAGTGAAGTTCCGCCCCGTATTGGATGAGTCTCCAACCTCACCCTCCCCCTCTCCTACTGTCTACGCTCAAGTTTTCTTCCTTCTGCCAACTACGCCGCCCCCCCCCCCAAAGACTTTAATAAGGTAAAGTTTTGTTTTTGGAAGAACACATAGTAAATCTATTATAATTAACCAATTATAAGGTTAAAATAAATACTCTGTGATAGATACAAAATTGCTTTGGAACACAAAATCCTATTAAGGTCAATTCCAAACAGTCATGATCCCTTTGTGTCAGCAAGTGAAATGGTCAAAACACCCTCATTGGAGCTATTTTTTCAATCCATTCATTGTTGCCAATCACTGTCCACAAGTTATGCAAGCTGTCTATTGTTCATATATAAGGTTTTATCAAAGAGGTAATCGTATAGACTTTGAAAAAAGCCTCATTCAATTTATAAATTGAAATTTCTAGATCCATTTTTTAAAGTCAAGAATAATTGGACAGCAAGCACCCCCCCCCCCCCATGCAATAAAAACTTGAAACTGTTTGCAATTAAAAATGAACAAAAAATTAATTTTAAAAAACTTTCCGAAAAATATTTTTTTAAAATAAAATTAAAGGCCATTTTAAACTTAATCTCAGGATATATAACTAAATGATAAAATTCAAACTCAAAACGACCAGAAATTATAATTAAAGAATAAATGAAACCCAAAACTAACAGAAATAAAATAAACATCATAGCAAAAAACACACCACAAGTAATAATATAAATGAATAAATATATCTTGAAGCAAGTAATGCTTGGATTGAAGATGAAAATCAAGCTTAAAACGAAGAAAAATAGTTTGCTATTAAAGTATAAACGAAACTTAAAACGAACAGAAATTAAATAAACAATCAATGCGAACAAACATACAATATATATTAATGTAAATGAATAAATAAATCTTAAAACGAGTGAAACTTAAATTGAATATGCAAATCAAGTTTGAATCAAATAAAAATAACTACGAACAAGAGTTTGGGTATCACCTCACTGCAGAAGCCTAAAACCTACTGCGTCATTGGCGCTTTACTGAAAACAAATTATATTACAAATGTTTTCTCTTGTACTTAATATTGAAAATAAATATTAAAATTACATTAAAATTTTAAACTGATATGCTTTCAGCAATTAATATCACTATACATCAAATTTGTAGTTTAATTTATTAGTTCTTTCCAAGATTGGTAAAGACAAATATAGTTTTACTACAAACAAAACTTGGATACTGCCCCCTTCTTTAACTGTAAAAACCTAAAGCCTTCTGCGTCATTGGCGCTTCACTGAAAACGAATTTCTCTTATATTACAAATTAATTCTTTTCCAGTTCTTACAGCATTGAAAATGAAAATAAAAATTACAGTAAAAAAAAAAAATCATGAACTGATGGATCTTTCAGCAATTAATATCATTATGTATCCAATATTCAATTAGATTTTGTTTATACTTTCCAAGACTGTTAAAGACTCATATAGTTTTCAGTAAGGCGCCAATGACGCAGTAGGTTTTAGGCTTCTGAACTGAGGCGATACCCACACTCTTGTTTGTAGTTATTTTTATTCGAGTCAAAATTGATTTGCGTATTAAATTTAGGTTTCACTCGTTTTAAGATTTATTTATTCATTTACATTAATATACATTGTATGTTTCTTCGCATTGATTGTTTATTAATTTCTTTTCGTTTTAAGTTTCATTTATACTTTAATAGCAAACTTTTCTTTTTCGTTTTAAGCTTGATTTTCATATTCAATCTAAGCATTAATCTCTTTAAGATCTATTTATTCATTTATATTATTTCTTGTTGTTTGTTTTTTGCTATGATTGTTTATTTAATTTCTGGTCGTTTTGGGTTTCATTTATAGTTTAATAGTAATTTCTGGTCGTTTTGAGTTTGAATTTTAACAGGTATTCATATCTCCTGAGCTTAAGTTCAAAATGGCCTTTACTTTTCTTGGAAAAACTTATTTTTCGGAAAGTTTTTATTTAAATTAATCGCAAAAAAAGGCAGAGTGTAAAGCCGCGTCTTCATTATGGCTTTTTCACATAGAGTCGCCCGTGGTGTTTTTACTTTTTCAGGCATCTCAAGTCTCTGTTACTGCTTTTTGAGGCTCATAAGACAAATTATCGGTATTTCAAAAGGGATTTTCTTAATCCGTCGAGTGAAAAGTTATTTTAGCTGATTTCGCCGGAAAAAGTCATTATGGAAACACAAATTAACACAATAAGAAATTGAAGGTTTGGTGTATCAAATGGTTGAAATTGGCAATTAGTTGGGATACCATTGCTTTCTTTACTTAAAAAGGTAGTGGTAAATTAAATATTACTTCAAATAAGCCCTTTACCCGTAGGGTAAAATTACTGTTCTTGTAAGAAAAAGTACAAAATTTCACATTCTTATGGATCAGGCCTTGGAACCTCATGTACGGAACATCTTTTTTGCGGAACATCTTTAAAGACTTGATTCCCATGAATTTGTTTCCAAAGTTAAAGCTTTAAGGTATAGTCAGTCAAGGGGTGCACGTCCTGCCCATGACCCACCAAAATATTGACATGCTCCACCGGTGGGGTATTTCAATGCCCCACCTACAAAGTTAAAGTTGTTTCCAAAGTTAAAGCTTTAAGGTATAGTCAGTCAAGGGGTGCACGTCCTGCCCATGACCCACCAAAATATTGACATGCTCCACCGGTGGGGCATTTCAATGCCCCACCTACAAAGTTAAAGTTGTTTCCAAAGTTAAAGCTTCAAGGTATAGTCAGTCAAGGGGTACACGTCCTGCCCATGACCCACCAAAATATTGACATGCTCCACCGGTGGGGCATGTCAATTCCCCACCTACACCCCAAGTTTAGAATCACGTGGGGTGTCACCAACACCCCGCGTTTAGAATCACGGGGTTAGACTAGAGGCTCCTGACGTAATTATGAAGTCTAAAGTTAAAGAAAAACATCTGACAGTAAAAGGTGAAAATACTATTACTTATAACTTTATATTTTTTATGTTGGATGCTTTTTGCAAAGTGTGTTTTTGTTCAGTGTTATACATAAGAGGGGTATAGCCGTTGGTTCTATTTTCTGGTCATACAAGGGAGTACCTAAAGCTTTACCGGTGGAATTCCGAAAGCTAGGATAATACTAAAAACACTAAACCAACACCCAGAAGATAAAATGTCCTCCCAGGAAAAGAAATTTCCAAAAGTAGCCTAAGGAAATAGAAGAGTAGGCCTAATTTTTTTGGCTCTTGATAGTCCTTCAACGTTCATGATATAAAAAACTTTTATGATGTAATTACAATTCTCTAGAAACCTCAATCAAAAGCTCTCTTTTTAGTAAAGCGCTAGTTTTTAGAATTCTAGAGATATTGGAAAATGTCTTGTGTCAGTTGTTTTGATTTAGTTTTAAAGGTACACCTTGCATAGTCTCCAAAGCAAGAAATGTTTGTTCGTTTTATGTTTCAAGCTTCGCTCTTGAATTTTATAAAAAAAAAAAAATCTAAATATAACCAATAAACCTTACAAAAGGGTCTTGTTTAAATTAGCCAATGAAATCAAGAAGCCAACACGGTAATTAAAATAAGGCAATATTTACTTGCCATTCGTTGTCAAGAGCGGTTTGAATGTTTAAAAAATACAATGCTATTATAACTCCTTCTGAAACAGAATAAAATTGTATCGACTAAAAAGGTGAAAAAAATAAGATAATTCAACTCACAAGTAGATATATTCGCCTCATCTTTTATGCAAGACTATTTTAGCAGATGGAAAGACACAGGTGTTGATAATTTTTTATTGATATTACTAACAATTTATGGATTTTTTTTCAGAATATTTCCAAATAACACTTTGAAATGACCTGGATAGCAAAGCTTCCTTTGCTTTTCTTAATTGTTATTTTTACTCTAATTGCTAGTGATAGAGTTTGTAAAATTAAAAATCCCTTGATAGAAGGCTTGAATAAAGGTTGGTAGAAATTTTATTTAGGTTAATTGAACCTCTGTCAGTCTTTTTGAAGCTAAGGAATGTTTCAATATTTAATCCTGAATCATCTTGAAGATAATCCATACCGTAAGCTAAACTCATACAACGTAAAATTCTATAAAAAATTCAAGTATACATCAATATACATGGCACTGCCCACGCTATGGACAAAATTTACTCTATAAGAATACCCAATTTAACGTAGAGTCTTAAATCATCCTATCGTGAAAGGCTCTACGGTATAGTGTGAAAGAACCATAACCCCTTGACAAGTGTTAGCGTTTATAAGAATGATTTAAATACTAAAGAATGCTTTAATATTCTGCTAAAAATGTCTAATTCGACACAATCAATCATTATTTTAAACTTTCTTTTTTTGTCATCATTGTGATTTTTGTGACTTTTTATTAAATTAAACATTGCAATAAATGTAGCATCCTCTAGACTCTAGATTGGAATGCTTGGTTTGCTAAGGGGGGGAAAATAGTATAAAAATATTGCAGCTTGTATTTCTTAAAAAAAACAAATCGATATTAGTTAAATGTTGTATACATTTGAGTTATTGTTACAAATAAAATCATGACTGATGGTTTTTTGAAAAGAAAAACCTTCTCCTCAAAAAGTATTCAAACGATCTAGAAGATTAAGCCCCTCCAAAAGATTCAGAATATGGCTAATAGGACAGGTTCAATCATTCCCCACGGCCCTTTCCAATTTGATAGTGAGAGGTTTGATGTTGTGTCGATGGCTGTTTTCTAAATATTCAAATTCACCACCTTCTCTAGAGCTTTTACGGCGTCATTTTTCCAACCGAAAAGGCAGACACAAAGGCACGCATTATTTTGATGCTGGCAAGCCGAGAACAGAGCTTTTGAAGAAGAGCTGTTTTCGGTGTTACACTTCAGTCTGGAATGATCTTCCCGGGGAAGTTATCCCTAACTGTTTCTCTGGTGGATCTTACAAAAGAAGATTCAACATTCATCTAAAACCTCGATAAAGCATTGCCACGTAGAACAATGAAAGGTAAAGATGCGAAAGTATTTAGTTTTATTTGACAGCGCTTTTCGTCCATAGAAATTAAAACATTAACAATCAGTTGATTCCCAATTAAAACTAGACCTAGCTATTTAGCGCCACGTATGTTTAGCTTATTTTTTGCTGAGTTTTCACTCCACATTCATTTTTTTAAATTTGGCACTATCTACCACCAAAATCAGCATAACTGCATATGAAAGTCTTTTTCATCTGTACCATGTGTACACAGACTTCGGAGACTTAACTACGGTAACGTGCAGATATCAAACTCCGCCAGATATGTAAAACAAAATAGAAAGATAAGAATTGATGATAATAAAAACAACCGATTCAAGAGTTAAAAATGAGTAATGAGAGCGAAATAAAATAAGTTAACAAACTAATAGCGCGAGCAAAATAAATTGTTCCCTGGTTATTATTATTGAACTTAGGAAAAGAAACAGGAAAGTTGTGTGTGGGAGACTTTGAAAAAATAAAACAATTTACTTGTCATTTTTAAGATATCTATGGTGGTCGAAGTTTCTACTTGACCAGTTCGAACAACCAGGTTTCATTTTCACCGTTCTTCGTATGCTGAAGGGTTATATTTAATGTAAAAGCAAAAACCTTTTTAGCCTGTTTTCTTTATAAGCCTTTCGTTTTGGGCTACTTTAGCGACTATTTGCTTCAGTAAATCAGTATATGTATTCCTTGTATAATAAAGTTTGTTCAGCCCTAAATTAGAAGGGGCTCAATTGGAATCCAAAAATTATGTGATTAGCCATCTGAAATAAAATTCATCATGAGGATCAATATATCCAAATTTTTGTAAAGGCTCGGAAGACAATGACAAAGGTCTTATTATGTTACAAGCAAATAAAGTGTACAAACACGGAATACCGCTCTTTCCCCTCCTTCTCTTTCAGAGGGTAAAATGGCACAGAGTATAAATCGTCCCTGTCATGATTATAGGGCGTATCTGAAATTTTTATACTTCTTTGATAATTTCTGAAAAAGTACTTTCTAAGCTACTCTCAAAGGAAAGATTTGAAGGGGCAACATATATATTCAATCACACTTTGATTCCACTAATCTACAGTACCCTGATTGTCCTCCTTTTGAGAAGAGCTTAGAAAGGGTTTTCTTAGCAATTATCTCAGAAGTATAAAAATATAAGATACAACGTTTAGCTGTGATATGGAAGACTATGAAAAACGTATAGGAATGAATGCTCGAGCTTGTTCAGAGAGAAAAAAAACAGTGAATACCATTTAGCGTTTTCTAGTAGACCATAAAAATACACCGTACTTTGTTAATTTTGCTCTGCAACGCAATGTTCCATGCGGTGTTGGTACTATATGCATTTTTACTTATTGATGTAATTGGATTAAGCTGTGCATTTTATTGCCTATTAATTTTCAGCTTCATGTTAGAGGGGTATAGTTACAGTTTTC
Source organism: Artemia sp. Qi Xiang Cuo (assembly GCF_049724085.1). Taxonomy (NCBI): domain Eukaryota; kingdom Metazoa; phylum Arthropoda; class Branchiopoda; order Anostraca; family Artemiidae; genus Artemia; species Artemia sp. Qi Xiang Cuo. The sequence continues at coordinate 39,120,202 of NC_142810.1, forward strand.
TTCAGACCCCTAATTTCTTTTGCCAGTCTTTTCAGAAGCTTAATCCTTTTAGAAAATTACCCAGATAAGTGTATCTGAAGCCAATCAAATTGAGCTTACTTTAAAGGTCTTTTCATCAAAGCACTTTCTTGTATCTTAGCTCTAAACATTCACCGTGAAATACCGTGGAAAGGTATTCTCTCAACCTCAAGGACATAAGAGAGCATTAAAAATCATCAACGTTGTTTCCACGCGATAACTGGTAAAAATTACCACAGAGGGAAAAATTACCACTATTCGTCTTATATTCGTCTTTGATTTATAATTAAAATGAATGTTAAATAAAATTTTTTTTTACAGATAACTGAGTTTTAAAATATCCATGATAATACTGTAATTACATCTGAATTATATAGCTTATCAACAAGTCACTAAAGTGTAAATGAAAATGTGTGTGTTGTTTTATATATTTTTTCTGTAAATAGAAATTGCTAGATTGTTAATTTTAATTGTCTTTTGTACCATAGCGTCTCCTGAGCTAGGAATTTGTAGAGTCTACACCCTTGCCGAAGACATAGAATTTAGTAGAAAAATTCATTTGGACCCAATGACGGAGAGTATTAGAGATTTTCTGGTAAGCTTTTTGTTCTGTACTACTCGAAAAACATAGCCTTTACTATTTACACTAGCTCAAAAATTGAAGGCAAAAATCTCATATATTTTAATATCTATGTTCAGACACATGTACCCAGTTATTATTATTAGTATTTTCACTTCTTTTTTTTTGGGGGGGGGGGGTAGGGGGGGGTAAGTTCCTTTCAGGTTACAGAGGCAACAATTGTGACGGAGGCAGTTGTCCTCCCTAGATTTTTTCACCTCTCCCCCCTGGATTGAAGAATATATTTTTTTCGTATTTTCATTGTAAAATAGCCTTTTTTTTTGTATTTTCTTGAAAGAAAATCGAAAAAAACAACAAAATTTAATGCTTAGACACATGTACTCGGTGATTATTTTAAAATCTGAAAATAATTCTATATTTTAACCCTTCTTCCCCCCCCCCCAAATAATTCCATGAATTGGTGCTTAGATTATAACAGATTGCCAAACATCCTCCTTATCATCCAAAGGTCCAGGGCCAAACGAAAAGCAGGTCCTCCCTAAATGGGGTGAGAGGATGTCATAAGGAAAGATTTAAGGGAAATGCAGACTTCTTAGGATGGTGTAAAGATGGAGGCTTTGAATAAATTGGGATAGAGAAAGAGCGTGCGTAACTGTGTTGGCCTCAGGTGGCTTGGTGCTACAATGAGTTGTTAATAGTGCTAGCAGTAGGTGCCAGTGTTTTCACTGGGACAACTTAGATTATACTTGGCTGAAAATTTAAAAAAGGCAGAAGAGGCAAGACTACCACTATCACCTCTCTTGTTCTCTATCCCTCCTCTTTCCCCTCTTGCTCTCCCTCTCTCTTTGTCTCTCTCACTTACAATCTCTCAATCTAAAATGCTTGTTTAAATTTTTAGGTTGACAATACTGAATACCCAGAAGAGCTTGTGGAGAACAGTGAAGGATTGCCTTTTAGTGGAAAAGTTCTTTACGAGACATTCGAAGAAGAATTTCAAAAAAGAATTACATCCTACAGAGAGAAATGGACGGGAAAGAGGAAAATTTGTTATTGCAAATCCAGTTAAAATGTAATTTTTTGAAGTTTTATATTCATTACAAAATTAAACTTAGATATACTTAAGAACAAATAAGCCATTCATCAGCAGAGTCATAATTTATCGAAATTAATCCTAAGCTTTGGAAATTTAAGTCTAACAAAGTATGTTTTTTAAAATAAAATGTTAATTTGAAATTTCTCAGTAGGCTTTGTGGCTGAAAATTATCTGAAGACTAAAAAAAATAATCAAGATAAATGGATAAAGCAATCATCATATACTGACTATACCTCTTCCTTACATACTGTCCAGTCTTAAAGTTTCAACACTTCAAACTTTAAACAGAGTGTAAAAAACTGTTAAGAGATGAAACCCATGTGCTTCAGTCAGACCAGCATAACATAGCTAACGCCATCTAGTGCACCTAATGCAGTCAAAATATTCATTTAAAAAAAAAAAAAAAAAAAATGTTACCTGTAGTGTTGAAGTCTTTGTTTCTTTTCCCCCAAGCATGAGAATCTGCCCGATTTCAGAAAATGAAACCGTTCACGGTAGTAAATATTATATATGCATTTATGTATAGCTTTGTTTTCCATCATGATGCACAGAAATATGACCGATGGAGTTACAAAAAGAAAAAGAAAAAGAATAGAAACTTAAATCAGCACTTAAAGGATAAGACTAGCCCAACGAAAGGAATCCGGGAAAGAAATTTCAACATTCATCGATGGCAGCTACATCTTATTTCTTCGTTCAAAAACATCAAGAGGGCCGGCAGCCTTGTACTACACAGTAAGTAGAGAGAGACCCTTGTCAATAATAACCAAAAGTCGGAAGAATGAATATTTGAAAGAAATATGCTCACCGAATTTATATGCATTTGAGGCTGGTTATAAAGTTTAAATTAATGACTTTTGTCTAAATCTATACTATCAAATTGTACATGCCAATGAATCTTCAATGGACATTTCTGTTCCCCTTTGACAAAGATGCAAAATTCCGTATTTTCCCATGTTATTAAATTTTTTTTGCTTTTTTGCTGAGTTTGTGTTGAGCCAGATGCCATAAATTACTTGTAGAGTAGTCATTGAAGTGTAATTTAATCTTTTGCATCTCTTACAAAAAAAAAATCGCACCACAGTATTGAGCCAAAATCCTTACTTCTGTGCCATTAAAACTTCAGTTTTTGCCGGAATAGGACCAAAATACTTTAAAGTAAAAATTGCAGATCGCTTCATCAACTTAGAACTGTCAAAGTTAATTTATAGCCTTCACTTTCAGAGGTGATATTGTCATGTGGTGGAGCATTTGCCCCAAACATATATGCAGTCCATACAAAATGAACAGCAGTTATAAGAATTTCATAAGCTTCATTTAACTGAGTTGATTCATTTGAAGCTTCAGTAATTTATATATAGTATTGCGTAGTTGAGCAACAAATATTAGGATAGGGGGCGGGTCATTGGAACCTCTTGTTGGGGAAGAGAGGAGGCTTAACTAGTAAACCTAAACTTTCTAAATTTCGAAGATAGGAGGACAGCTTCCATCTTAAAATTTTTTTTTTTTTTTATTTTAAGTAAAACATTAAATTTTTGTACTTCTTTCCACCCAATCTTGGGGGGGGGGGTATGAGGCAATCTATATAACAACATTGGTCTATCACAATGCTTTTGAATGAAAAGGTTCATTTAACCTTTGGAACAAAACATTTTTCTTTCCAAATTTTTTGGAATGCAGTCAGTAAATTTCAAATTTGTTGTTATCAATGGATATTTTTAACGTATTTTAATATGCTTTTAGGAAAGTGATAGTTCAACTTGAGCTTAGTAAGTAAAATTAACTTAGACCTTCATTGAATGCAATTTTTTTTAAGTTTAAGTCAAGCTTGTTTTTAATTTTTTCAGTTCTGCTCGATAACGCTGATAGGTCACTGGTGCTAGAAGTTTATAGTCGTTGGTTAACTCCGTTCAAATGACTACAAGCTCCTCTCATTTTGCCCTCATTGATCATAAGACTTACACATTTGATAACTTAACTTGTGTGTGCATATTTTATTTTTGTTAAATGGCCTTCGGCCTGAATTATTAAATAATGGTGCCGCGGTGTTAACGAAATCTCTACACAAAATCTTAAACCAAATTTGGGAAACTGAGAGTATCCACACTGACTGGTAAAAAGGGGTCATTGTTAAAATTTTTAAGAAAGATCGAACCGTTGACTGCAACAATTGGGTAGGTATCACCTTAGAGTCCATAGGAAGTAAAGTCTTTAACCAAATACTCTTAAATGGTATTTAATTAAGAATCGACGAGATCTTGAGAGATGAACAACACGACTTTCGACCAAAAAGATCTTGTGTGAGCTAATATTAAATTTAAGGATATTAATTGAAAAATCGAATGAATGGCAGACTGAATTGTTAGTAGCATTTACTGACTTTATAAATGCTTTCGATTCTGTACATAGGAAATCGGCACGGAGAATATTACGGCTCTATGGGCTTCAAGACAAGATTATTTGTATAATTGTTGCTTTATGTAATGCAACAATTTTAATTGTAATGCAAAAAAAAAAACTGATTGTGAACACCTTCATACGTGTAAAAAAAACAAAGCAATCATTACTAGTTGAGAGAATTTGAAGTTGCAGATGATGGTATTGGGGTCATAATGTCCGTATGGGCGATAGTAGGATCCCTCATGATATTTGGTGTTGCGTTCTCCCTGGCAATAGAAGGCGTGGACGGCAAAAAGTATCGTTTGGCCGATGCCTATATAAGGAGACTATACTGGTGGGTACTTCTTTGCATCATCTATGGCCCTAAGCTTTTCAGAGGTCGTCATGGAGAGGCACCTTTATCGCCGTATGCATCAACTGGCATGGGAGGAACTAAGTCTAAATCTAAGTAAGTAAAATGCATTTGTTTTAAATTTTCTAATTTCAAACCGTTCAGAGAAGGGAATGTAGAACTAGATAATCAGTTTCAAGCTCATAGAATCGGAACACAGATTTTTTAAAATGATTTGTATGGCATTTGTAAATTCACATAACATTTTTCTGCCGGGAGCAATATTTTTTGCGTGACATAGCATTAATTTACCTTGATTTTCTAAAAGTTAGACAAATCAATTCCCCCACTGATTATTTACTCAACTACTATGCTTAGCGTAAAACGCACCTCCAACATCTTTTCATTCGAAATTTCAGCTTGTAACAGTAATTACAAGTTATTCTGCCTAACAAAAAAATTTTAGTATGGGATACTTTATAAGTAATAGCTGTTTCTTACATATGACTTTATGTTAAAGATGGCAGTATAGTAGAAGTGTCAAATAAGTTTTGCAGCTGAATTTTGCAACTTTCGTCGAAAGCACAGACGACAAAATCGGTGTTAAAACCCTAAAACGAATGAATAAGCGTTGATTTTGTTGGGTGATTTCTTTGTTCTGATTATTTCCTTATTCCAAAAAATAGCAACAAAAAATTATTTTTTCTAACATATATTAAATTTACGGGCAAATTTCAAGAAATTTAATTTATAATTTAAATGCTTCCCTTCCTCAAGCTACATAAATAGAACATAAAACTTTGGTTAAGTTTTGTAAAACTACTACCAATTAACCTCTAAACCAATCTGCCAGATTTCAATAAAGCTACACGTACTCTTCCTCTAATCCATCTTTATATCTATGTGAAACTTTACTTCCTTGTGTGTAATCTTTTGATACATTCAAACAATAATCAATCTGAATTATTATGCACTGTTGCATCAATTGACAGAAATTTAGGAGGGTTAGGGGGGGGGGGGGAATATCGTTTTTCAAAATCTAGGGGGGGGGGAGCAAATTTGTCGTTTTTCAATAAATATACCATCAAGAGCATTTTTGAACAAATACCCTCCCCAAAATTTAATTTGTCGAAATCTAGGGGGAAAGGGTGCGTTCTCCCCTGCCCCGAATTGACACCACTGATAATGCATGCTAAAAAATATTTAAACACGTTGTGACTTTTATCTACTTATTACTTCTGTTTACGATCCAGAAAAGTCCAAGCACTAGTTGGGTCATACCCGAGAATAGGTTCTTCCGAGGGGTGCTTGACCCTTACAGATGACATGAAAGCTTAATTATATCTAGCGAGTTTTGTTTGAAGTTTTGTCAGATTCGCAGCGCTGTCTGCTGCAAAGCTCATGCAAGGCTTGTACTTTCAAGAAGAAGAAGAAACCGTTGGATACAAATTAAGTAACTAAGACCATCAGTTAATAGCCTGGGTAACCACACCCTCACAAAAAGTATTAAACTCAAAGCATACACCAGGATTATTCAGTGCCACGAATCCAAGGAGATATCACAGGACACATAAATTAGAGTAATCTGTAACAGTCTAACAAGCCACATAAAGACGAAGACAAAGGAAGAGGGCTTAACAGTCCTGAATGACACTGACACACGCCCATAATATCTAACAGAAGAAAAAGAAGAAGTTATTTAATTTATTGAAAAAAAAAATTGCGATGGTCTACTGGCACCGGGACCTACATGTTTTAATACTGGGAAACTCCACACCCATAAAATCAACCGGTAGAGGCACTAAATTAGCTATGGTCAAAGCCCCTAACAAATTTTGTGCTTCATTTCCATATCTTAATAAGTAAAAGTAATCGTTATCAACTTCTGAACCCTTTCTATTAGTCTTGCTCTTTTTATCATCCCCACTCCAAATAAAAAAAAAACTCTTTCGATTCAAAATAATACCAATATTGTGTGAAGTTACAAATAATATTTTTTTTTCTATCTAGGAGAGTAGAAGAGTTAGGTAGGTGAAATGAAACTTACAAGAATGAAATTAAAGGCATAAAGTATATCATGGAAGGTATTTTAAAGCTCATACCCTACCCTCATTTCTAAAATTTAGAAGATTGCGTAGAAGACAGGTAGACCAGGTCAGAAATCAGAAGACAGAAAATCTAAATTTGACAAACTAATTTTTGGAGAAAACATTGACAATGTTCAATACAAAATAATTTTGCAATAGGAACAGAAATTAAGATGTTCCTGTTTAAAGAATCGGCTACTTACCTATTATACCCAGATATCCATCAAATCCAGAGGTAATAGTGACTGCCCTAGATAAGCTTCAGCGCAATTCAGCTGCTTTGAATATGAGACTTAAAATTTCTATTTATGGCCCTCAAATTTTCGTAAGTCTGCTAGCCCTGAAATCAGAAAATCCTGCAAAATATTGCACTTCGATAGAGTGGCTATGAGGACTACATATTACCATGAACTTGCTTTCCGTCATTGGCTATATGATTAAAAGATCAGGACTTGAAGCGCTGTTTAATATAGCAGGTATCCCCCCCTCCAGGAACTATAGAAGAGATAATGACGATCAAACCCTACTTTCGATGCTTGAGAACTCAATGTTTTGTGCTAGAAGCTGTATGTAGAGACTACGTTTGGATACCTTTGAACATCTCTGCGTCGAAGAAAAAGTAGACACAAGTCTTTTGGATTCGCTGTCACTGTTTTCCTCTGAAACAGACACGACTCTGGTAAGTCATATAAAAGTCTTAGTGTGCGTTAATCAGCTTATCCCCATGCTAATTAGCTACGGTACATCGCAAAATAAGTATTGTACTTCGAAATTGTTTATTCAGTATATAAGAATGGGGTTTGTGATTATGCAGTTTCTTGTGAGTGAGGGTGCTGGGCATGGAAAAGAATCTATGCTCGATGAGTCTAATTGTCCAGTATATGGCATCGTCTTTCTATGCTAAATATGCAGTGTTTGATGATATAAATGATGGAAATTCAAAATATTCCAGAAGAAATACGTCAAAATGTATTTACAGCTTTTTCAAGGTCAGGCGCAAAGAAAGCTTAAATCAAGCCCTTAAATCAATCCTAAGCTTAGAAGCTAAGCGAAAAAGGGACATTAAATGTCTTAACGCTAAGTCCATTTGCCATTTCAAAGTTGAAAATTGCGGTGCGCTTTTTTTTCAAAAGTTTTAAGGGCCCTGTGTCATTTGGCTGGAATGAAAAAATCAGTGATTTTGATAATAAACCGGTTAGAGCTGAGAAAGTGGAATTCTTACTTGAGAAGACCGTTACTGTCATTGACAACAATTTAGATTCCTTCAGATATGGTGCAGAAACATTGAAAAATACAATGATATATAAACTGGCTACTGAAACAGTGGTAAAGCCGCAATTAGCTGCAGAAGACATTGACCTCAAAGTTACTGAAGGTTATCTAAGTTGTGAAATATCAAGTCCCTTAAAAATAAAAGTTAAAAGCATGGATACAGCCAAGAGACTGGTTTGTGAAGTCAAAAGGGTAGCGGTCATGGCATCGGAAGCACTGGACATGATTGAAAAGGTCATTTTGGTATGCCAAGGCGTTCAAGACTCTCTAGTGGACGTTTAGGGGAAACTCCTATCACACAAATTGCTTCCCTTCCCATTTAGTGTTTTTGAAGAAATAGAAGGCGTTCCGAGACTACTTGGTGGTAAAAAAAGACATGAAGATGGATCTATTTAATAGCGATTTGGACACAGAGTGTTGGCCAACTGCGATTGCCAACAGCCAAAACTGCTACCAATTGGGAATGGTTGTGGATTTCATGCCACATTTTTGTCTCAGAAGCTAATTCAAAAAGAGACTTCAAAATATTTCTCTCAGAGGATGTATCGGAATACCCACAGGCGACAGAAACATGTGGTTGCAGACAGAAATGACAGAATGTTTGGCTGAGAGGGTCCGTCCGGGTCTACTGCCTGCCTGAAAGATAATAGGGGGTGCCATGAACTAGGGGCGGATCCAGGATTTTCTTAGGGGGGGGGGCAAAATAAGTTGATCTTATAAACTTGCGTTAGGAGCAAGTTTAACTAACGCAAACTTGCGTTAATTAAGTAAATTACACTACTTTAGACTACGCTAGAGGGGCGCACTCACCTTCACCCTCCTGGATCCACTACCGCCATGAACAAAGAGGTAATAAATTGTTGGCGAAAAACATATTTGTGACGGAGATAAAACGCGTGAGAGCTTATATGATCTTGACACGAATTCCAAATATAAAGCAGATGATCAAATTGAAATTTGAAGAACGAAAAAATAAGCACATTTCTAGAAGTGATGTTTGAGCATTCTGTAGAAGTAAAATTTTGGAGATAAAGAATGTGCTGAAGCTCCCAATGGATGAACTTCCCGTCACTATTGCTGAGCTGGGAAGCACCCACAAGGAGGCTGGCACTCGCATAGTACTTCATGTTTCATCTCACTTTCGAAATGGCTGTTCGAAAGTTATTGTTACTTCAAATGACATAGACATTTCCATGATTATCCTTGAACATTACTAACAGCTGGTTTTGTTATCTCAGCGCTAAGATCCCAAAGTTTAACAGAATTTTTCAAAAAATAAATTCGAGTTCACTGTGCAAACTTGGCACTAACTTCATTTTTAACCTCTATTGCTTTGTTGTATTGTTCGGGTGGTTTCCATGCACCCATTCATTTTCCACTTCAAGGGAAAAGATCTGTCTGAGTGCAAGCGTGAAGAGTTGATTATCGGAAGAGAGAGCTAAATTAACCTAGAGATTTGAAAGTTAAATTTTAAACTTAGCTTTATTTGAACAAGAAATGACACAGGCATGCATGAAACTGGTTGTTACCACGTAAAGTATGAAGTCTGGTGACTTTAAGTTACTCAATGAAATTCAGGTCCTTCTCTTCTATAGGAAGAAATGTCTTAGAATATTTCGCCGAGTATACTGACTGGTTCCAACACATTCTTTAACAGCTCCACATCCTGCGTCAGGCGTTGGAGAATCTTCCAATTGTCAACAGCCCCTTCAAATCTGGACGGGTATTTAGCGAAGACCAAGTGGCGATACTATTGACTAGACCACTGCCTTAGTAGCCAATGCCGACACAAAGAATCTCACCATATTGTAGTTGATTGTAGTTGATAAAGTTATAAAAGTAGTTGATTGAGAAGTCATTCAAAATCATAAAAGGAAGCATATAGTGAAAACTTCAAGGGGCCAATTTCAACAATCAACGAACGGAGTCCGTTGAATTTTGAATTGAAATCAAATTGCAATTAAGCCATGACCAATGGGAGACAAAACCAAGACAGATAGTCTGGGTGAGAGGCAAAGCTGGCATAAGCCTTTTTCAAGATTGTGTAAAAATGATTTCATTTTCACCTTTTAATAGATAGTCTATCATCCATCCATCCATCCTAGGGCAGAACTAAGGTAGATAGCCATAGAACTAAGGGATGATCGAGAGTTTAGGTTTGACTCGTGACGCAGAATGTCGACTGGACTTGTATACAAAAGTTCAGACTGAATTTTCTTGGACTCACAGGTGAACAAGTGACCTAAGCCTAGGCGTGCCCCTTCAGATTTGACGGGGCTGTTGACCATTGGAAATTTTGTAAATATACATTCTGCTCATGCTTCAGGACAGTTTACAGGCTGGTTTGAACCATTTTAAACCCTGGCACTAAGAGATGATGTCAAATAATGTTGAGCGAAATGACCATGGTCGACCAAGCATGACTAAGCCAGAACACTCATGGGAAAAATAAACTTTTAAATACATATCTATGCGATAATAGAAATAAAACACTTTTACCAATGTATAACCAGGAATTTTTTATTTGTTTTAAGCATTATTTTGCCGGCTCAGAATTTTCCGGATTTTTAAAAATAGGTTTTTCTCACGGATTTCTCAGCTCTGAATTTTACAGAAACTGAAGCAAACCATATATTTTCCCACATAAAACATTTTTTTCATCCTACCGTGTTTCAATGATGACTAACTTTTTTCTAAATTTCGCTTTAAAATTTAATTTATTTTTGCTTTAAAATTACTTAAACTTGCTTGCATTTTCACTCAGTTAGGCTGAGCTTGAAAACTGGAAAATTTCACTGGCTGTGACTGAAACTCACTTTTTAATCTTTCAGGCCATTTTTAAAGCGGAAATACGTTTAAGAGAAATCTATTCCGAGGTATAATTGTAATCAACTTGGTCGATATGACTAAAAAGTGCTTTTTCAATGGTGTGAAACACATATGTCATGAAGCTGTGAAATTTTTAGGGCCTGGCACCCAGACTATAAGGTTTTTAAAACTGATGGGAGTGGGACAAAAACTGCATAAATATAATAAAAATTATTTCATTGGAATAATAGGCGCTTATCACAGTATCTGTTCAATAAATGTCGAGTCTAAGGAAAGAGTTACGTCCTATTGTCTTAGAAAGAAGATTTAGCTACATTTCCATTTGATAATAGATAATGACTAGTAATTATTATCCATCTTAAAAGTAATACCCGGCCATATTGCGACAGGTAAGAATGTCTATTAATTTTTACAACATACGTGGTAATATTTTATCTATATAAATGTAGATAGTTAATATCTAATGATTCGATAGTCTATCTGCATTTATTGTTCCCTCTTAGTTTAGGCATAGTAATTTCTAGTCGCTGATCAGATCTTGATCAAGTGTGTGCAAGTCATTAAGTCAAACGACTAATAATAAATACAATTAGAAACGAATAATTGTAAATAATTGGGGAAATAATGAGATTTCCTTTGGGAAGATGTGGGGGAGGGGATCCTAGGATCCAATCTGTTCCTCTCCCGCTCCACCCTCGTGATTATTTCAGAGTTGAAGGATCAATAAATCTTATCAACATAGTTTAGTATATGGACAAAAGAAAAAAATACTTAAAATAAATAAAACCTGTTAAATGGTTGATATGATTTTGTCAATAGGTCTTCATACAGATTTCATTGGAATTTCGGTTCTTATCGATTGAAAGAGAGAGTAGCGAAAAGATTCATTTCTTGGATCACGTTGGACCAATAAGAAATTTAAGTTTTTTTTTTTCAGAAAACTCTTTTTGCCTTCAAGGCGAAGATGGCACAGTGTATTGTTTTAGGAAGTAGTCATAAGACACAGTGACACACACCAAATTTGTGATCATCAGCTTGAGGTCTTTAGAGTTTTCTAATTTCTCGTACTATCCATATTCTCGTTGATTGGTTTACTTTCAGCAAAGATATAATAAAAGCTAGGGCTTCTCAGGATATTTCCCTAAGACCCATGATTTTCCTGTTGTCTATCAATATCATGGGGAATGACGTCATCAGTGATCAAAACATTTTTCATGCCGCTGCCAGGGTTCATGCAGCTGCTAATAAAGACGGGTTTCCTTGTAACTAAAATGGAATTTCTTAGAGATAGAAAGGTGGCCTGGAATCTAAATGGCTAATTTCAAACCATCCAAGAGTAGAGAGCTGCCGGTCACCTCACTTGGATGAAGGTCTTGAACAAACATCTGGACTTCGTCTTCAAGAGTAAAGCTATCAAGAGAGTTGATAAACTTTGTATTTTGGGAGGACATTTATGCCCAGGCCTCTCTGAAAAATGCCGTAGCTGTCACAGGAAGCAGTACAGATTATTGAACAGTGCAGGAAAGCCAACCTGGCTGGTAATGTGTCCACATACAGACGGCTAACCGGGATCAGGAACAAACTTATTCAGCGTGATAAGCAACAATTTACTGACAAAAAGCTGAGGAACTGGAGGAGGCTGCTCTGAAAAGTGACGTTATGTACCTAGTCAAGCATGTCAGAGACCTGAGTGAAGGGAAACCTCCAAAAATAGGAGTAGTCAGATCGGAATCTGGTGAAATGGTTGAAGATGGAAGCGCACAACTGAAAAGATGGAAGGAAGACTTTGCAAAGCTGCTGAACACTTGTAGAGTGTATTTTGATCCTGACCTACTATTTTCCGTTGAGAAAATCATACGTGATAATCTTCCTGAGCCTGATCCTCCTTCAATGGAAGAGATACAGAAAGTTCTGCGGAGAACAAAAAACAACAAGGCGCCCGGAATCTGTGGGATCACCGTCGAGCTGCAGAAATTCGGAGGACCTGCAATGCTTCTTTGGCTACACATGCTTTTCGCCCTTGTCTGAACGACGGAGATACCGCAAGAATGGAAATAAGGGCTAATCCTCCTTCTGTGGAAGCGCAAAGGCAGCAGAAGTGGTTGCTGCAATTATAGAGGAATCACCCTCCTATTAGTCCCCGGTAAATTGTTCTCCATGACTCTACTGGATAGAAGCACCCCATTCCTTTGCAAATACCATCTGATTCAGCATGTGGGTTCTATGTCTAACAGGTCCACGACCGAACAGCTCTTTACCATCCGCTAGGTTATAGAAAAAGCCCGCAAGTTCTAACGTATATAATATGTTGCTTTGGTAGGCTTCAAAGCAACCTTTGATTCGGTTGACCGAATTGAGTTTTTGACTATGCTGATTCCAATGGTGTGCTTTTCACTGAGGTTCAACGCACTCTGAAACCATTTTTTAGGGTTTTTCAGTTTTTTTTTTGTTTTTGTTTAATAAACTTGTTTGAGCAATAGACTTTACCATTAATATTAACAAAACTAACAGTTACTATACGAATTTTCAGTTACTATGGGTTGGACTTTGTTCTTTACTAGGCTGTATTTGACGCTACAACCGTGATATAGATGCCCGCTTTTAAAGAGTCTCCCAAAGCCTTACTAACATCATTTCATAGGTTCAAAATGTAGCCCTATTGGTGAGCTGCAGCATTAATTGGGGCACCATTAAAATATCAATGTTCGAGATTTAATATAGCCTCAATGGCTCTTTCCGACAAGTAAATCCACAACCATCCCACAGTGGAGCTGAATCGGCTTATACCGCTGGTTGCCAATACAAAGCGTTAAACAAGCAGAAGCACAGTACATTGACATTACCTACAAGAGACATCCCATACTTTAAACACGCAGAAACCCCAAACTGCCAGATTTCCTACAAGAGAAGACGCGCTTCGAGAGGCTTCCGAAGCTAACTCTCGAGGCAAATCTCATTTATTTTTTATTCTGAACATTTTTAGTTTCCCCCTTAAATATAGAACCTCCCTAAAAAATCCATTTTTTCTATAAAACAATAAATTTTATGACTCTTTTCTTATTTTTTACTTCAAGACTTAACTCCACCCTTATCAAATTAACTCCATCCCTATCCCTATCATTACGTAACTGATAAACGAATTTGAATGTACTTATCGAAACGAAATTTTCTGAGATCGTAAATGGGGTGAATGTTGAATTAACTCCATAGAAGTTTTCGAGATTAAACATTCAATTGAAAGCAAAGAGTGATATTAAAGCTAAAAATACACATTCTGATATCTCAATAGATATTATAAACTGAACATTTCTAATGGTACAATAATATAGTTTAATGTCCAAGCTAGCAAATTCTGACGAAAACTTCCATGTTTAGTCTACCATGTATCAAACAAGATATATCCATTATGAACTTTGTCTTAAGAACTGTAAGTCTGTTGTATACTTGTCTTCCGAATTTTTCTTCAAAAAATTCATTTTCTTGCAAGCCATCCCTATAGTAGTCATTTGAGTTTGATCAGGGTCTCAAGTACTACAGTCCAAAAGTTCCTATTGGGATTCTTGGATATTTCAGATAAACTTGAAGATTTGGATATTTAAAAATTTGGATATTTTTTCCCCCAGGTCAGAAAGGCTTATAAATGTTATAAAAAATTACTAATGAATGTAAAAAATTTAATTCAAAGATTTTTCTTCGTGTTTTGACATTCATTTGAAAGTAAAGAGCAATATGAAAACTGAAAATGTGCATTTTAATATCTCAAAAGATATTATAAACTGAAGATTTCTAAAGGTACTTATCACTTTGGATGTTGAAATTGGTGTTTCGTGGTTTGAATGGTATAAAACGTATGAATGGGGACGTTTAGTCTGCTAATTTGGATTTTTCTGAGGTTGGTTTCTTAGTATTTCATAGGTGTGTGTTGCCTGAAAATTATGAATTGTGGTATTTACTTTGCTGTCTCAGGCCTTTCTTAGCTAGGTTTCTTAGCCTTTTGTGGTTTGAAACTTATGATTTTTGATGTTTAGTTTGCTAATTTGGGCTATTCCGGACTAGGGCTCTTAGGCTTTCGTATGTGTATATTGTCTGAAACTTATGATTTTGGAATCGTTGGAAATTTAAATATTTTTCAGTTCCATTTTTACCAGTACACATTGACATATTAATTTTGAAAAAAATGGATATCATCTCGAAAATATCAAACAAAGCTATAAGGAGTAGTATCTCCTCGCTTGTAAATTTGCCAAAGGGATTGGGTGACGAAACTTCTAGTCAATAGAAAGAAGCTCTATCCAAGAAATTAAAAATTTAGGTGTTACAAGATTTATCAAGGGCAGATAGTACTATCAGTCTGTTTGGAACCCAGACTATACCCATCACTAGCGGACACAATGGACTTCCAGTGGTAGAAGACAATTATGAATTGTCCATAAATAAAAAACCTATTTCGCTTCTCGATGTTCAGGAAAAGCGGTGCTAATGAGGGAAAAAAGACTGAAGCGTAAGAATGCAAAGTTTGTACTAATATTTTTCTGTCCACTCTGTTTTATCCAGGCAAATGAGTTAACATAAAAGAGAAAAACCTTATGTCTGCAAGATATTTGCGAAACCATTTTATTATGGTTGTGTCTTTTACTGACATACGAGAATTCATAGTGAAGAAAAACCTTGTGCGAGAAAGTAATTTGTTAAATAATCTTTTCAAATTCCTGTCCTATACACCCATTTAAGACTTCATACTGGAAAAAAGCCTTATACCTGAAAGCTGTGTGCGAAAGTATTTTGTCAGAACTTTAAGTTATGCACACATTTAAGATTTCATACTAAAGAAAAACCAAATAGTTGTAAAATTTGTTTTAAAGCGTTTTCTAATGTTTTTGACATGTAAAAACGTACGAGAATTCATACTAGAGAAAAGCATTACAGTTGCAACGGCTCCGTTGCAACTGAACCACAGTGTAAATGAACCCCAAGCAACAGAACCACTGTAACTAAACCACCATGCAACTGAGCCACCATGCAGCTGAATCACCGTGCAACTGAACCCCCGTGCAACTGAACCCCCGTGTAACTGAACCCTCGTGTAATTGGGCCCTTTTGCAAATCAATCCCGTGTAAATCAACCCAATTTAACTAAACCCCTGTTTAACTGAACCTCAGCGCAACTGAACACCCTTGCAACTGAAACACCGTGAAACTGGACCACCGTGTAACTGAACCACCATGCAATTGAACCACCGTAAAACTCAGCCACCGTGTAACTAAACCCTCGTATAACTCTCGTGCAACTCAACTACCGTACTTGCATTGGATAAAACACAAGTTAGAATTTTTACATGTTCAACTTTGTTGGAGTTGATTTTTAAAGTCATGATATAAATGACTGTCAAGATGATTAATAAAAAAAAAGTTCAGTTTTGATAACTTACTTTTCTAAGAAAATTATTTATCACATATGTTGCAATTCTAAGTTTTTTCTTCAGTATGAATTCTCATACGTTTGTATTAGTAAGGAGCCTGAGAAAACACTTTAGCACACAGTTGTAATCATGTGTTTTTTTTTTCTAGTTTGAACTCTCAAATGTGTGTATAAGATGGAACTCTGAGAAAATGGTTTCACACATTTCTTACAGGCATAAGGCTTTTATCCAGTGTGCACTCTCTACTGGGTATATAATATACATTCCTGAAATATTTTGGCACACATTATGCAGATATAAGCCTTTCCTCCAGTATGAAGTCTCAAATGGGTGTATAAACTAGAAATTTGGGAAAATGATTTGGCACATATCTTGCAGGTACAAGGTTTTCTCCGTTATGAATTCTCGTATGTTTGCATAAGTCAGAACCATGCAAAAACAGTTTTGTACATATCTTGTAGAAATAAGGGTCATCTTCTTTATGAAATCTCATATTTCTGGATTAAAAAGAGTTGACAGCAAATACTTCAGCACAAACTCATAGAGTTTGATTATTTTCCCTCTCTAGGGCCTCTTTTTCTGAACATTTGGTCTATTGAGAAGCGGAATAGCTTTTTTTTCATTGAAAAATTCAGACTTGTCTTCTGCCACTAGAACTTCATTGTGTCCACTAGTCACGGGTACTGTCTGGTTCTTGAATGGACTGATAATCTGATATGCCCCTGATAAACCATGTAACTTCTCGATTTTTAATTTCTTGGATGGAGCTTCTTCTGGTTGACTAAGAAACCCGTCACCCAATTTCTTTTGCAAAATGATAAGTAAGAAGCCGCCATTTCTTATAGACTTTCTTGACTTTCTTGACCAAAGGGAGTGACGTCACAGCCACACGCCTATTTCTAGACCAATCAGAGAGCTAGAATACTAACGGGAGTGACATCACTTAGCCCTGACTTCCAGGAATTTAGCATGGATTTGCGTAGTAGGCTATGATGGAAATCTGACGGGGAATTCTAATGTATCATGAGGGGAATTAAGAAACTAAAAGGCTTCTCTAATTTAGTCCGTGAGATAAAATCTGGAATTATTATTTCGAAGCCTTAATAGTGTAACTAGGACATCTTAAATAATTTTCAGAAATTCAAACGAGATACAATATGATTAATAGAGATTGAATATATATGTAAAGCGGGAATTGTTTCCTGAGAACTTTAAATGTGTCAGTGCACGGTTGCGAAAACAAAGGAACCGTCAGAGATTAATTGACATTCTAGGGGATTATTTATACGAAGCAGATTGGGAGATATTGAGAGAGACTATTTGGGCGAAACAGATTGAGACATTTAAAGGATTATTTGGGCGCAACAGATTGAGACATTTTAGGCGATTATTCGGGCGAAACAGATTGAGACATTTTAGAGGATTATTTGGGCGGAACAGATTGAGACATTTTAGAGGATTATTTGGGTGAAACGAATTGAGACATGCGAGTTGACTTAGCTTTACTTCTTAGCTGTGTTCTGTAAAATACACAAGTAGCCATTGAACAGTGTTGCCAAAAAAAAATAAAATATGCTTTAGCATTGGAGTATGCTACAAAGTTGAAACTAATAAAGTCGTAGTCGCCAAGATGACCTTGTGACTTGACCTAGCTTTACTTCTTTGACATTTATCTCCACTAGGTATAATTTCAGAGTTGTTAAGGAAGTTTGGCATAGGTGACTCCTATATTATTGAGACATCTTTAGCGAGGAAATATATATTTTAGAGAATACAGCTCAGAGGTCTGAGGCAGCGTTTAGACAATACAGCCCAGACATCTGAGGCAATATGTTGGGCATAAGGTTGCCATTTATCTCCAATAGGTATAATTTCAGAGAGTTTTTAAGGAAGTTTGGCAAAGGTGAATCCTATATTATTGAGATTTTTTTTAGCGAGAAAATATATATTTTAGAGAATACAGCTCAGAGGTCTGAGACAGCATGTTGGGTATAAGGTTGACATTTTTCTTCACTAGGTATAATTTCAGAGAGTTGTTAAGGAAGTCTGGCATAGGTGTTAGATTTTTCTTTGAATTTTATCGTTTATGTGTTTGAAATTGTTTAATAATAATAAAAAATAAAATAATGACCTTCCGAAATCTAGGTTTCAGTAGGTTTCAGTTAAAATGTCTTCTTTTTCCTTGAATATTCTCATTTATTTGATTGAAATTGTTTAATGATGTTAAAAAATATCATAATGAGCTTCCGAGATCTATGTTTCAGGAGATTTCTGTTACATGACTTCTTTTTTGAATATTCTCGTTTATTTGATTGAAACTGTTTAATATTAATAAAAAATAAGGGTACTATTTTCCTCCACTAGGTATAATTTCAGAGAGTTATTAAGGATGTTTAGCAATGGTGAATCCTATATTATTGAGATATCTTTAGCGAGGAAATATATATTTTAGAGAATACAGCCCAGAGATCTGAGACAGTATGTTGTGCATAAGGTTACCATTTTTCTCCACTAGATATAATTTCTCAGAATTGTTATGGAAGTTTGGCATAGGTGTATGCTATATTATTGAGATATCTTTAGCGAGGAAATATATATTTTAGAGAATACAGTGCAGAGGTCTGAGGCAGCATGTTGGGCATAAGGTTAGCATTTTTCTCCCCTGCTATAGTTTCAGTCAGTTGTTAACGAAGATTGGTATAGGTGAATCATATATTATTGAGTTATCTTTAGCGAGGAAATGTATTTATTTTAGAGAATATAGCCCAAACCTCTGAGGCAGTATAGTGGGTATACGGTTGCCATTTTTATCCACTAGATATAATTTCAGAGAGTTGTTAAGGAAGTTTGGTATAGATGTTACATTTTCTTTGAATGTTCTCGTTTAATTGTTTGAAATTGTTTAATAATAATAAAAAGTAAAATAATGATTTTCCGAGATCTAGGTTTTAGTAGGTTTCAGTTAACATGTCTTCTTTTTCTTTGAATATTCTCATTTATTTGATGTAAATTGTTTAGTGATAATAAAAAATATTATAAAGAGCTTCCGAGATCTAGGTTTCAGGAGATTTCCGTTAAATGTCTTCTTTTTTGAATATTCTCGTTTATTTGATTGAAACTGTTTAATAGGTTATTAACTTTTAATAGGGTAAACTGTTTTAATAGGGTATAAACTGTTTAATAGGGTAATAGGGTATTATTTTTCTCCACTAGGTATAATTTCATTGAGTTGTTAAGGAAGTGTGGCATAGGTGAATCCTATATTATTGGGATATTTTTAGCGAGGAAAAATATATATTTTAGAGAATATAGCTCAGAGGTCTGAGGCAGCATGTTGGGCATAAGCTTGCTATTTTTCTCAACTAGGTATAGTTTCCGTGAGTTGTTAAGGAAGTTTGGCATAGGTAAATTTTATATTATTGAGATATTTTCAATAATAAAGGCTATCTGTTTACAGAGAATGTTAAATCGGTTTCTTTCGGTTATTACTGTGTTTAAACTTTAAATAAAATGAAAAATTTTATGTAGAGGGAAGATGTGTTTGTTCGCTTTTAGTAGCAAAACTTTTTCAAAGCTTTCATGTTCTCGTCTGTTTCAATTAGTAATGAATTCTAGGATAAACGAAAATTAATAATATCCGTTGCTGTATGTCACTGGCACTCTTTATTGTACATCTTCGGCTTATTAATAGTTTGAAAGCAGAAAGCTTCTTTCATTAAAGATTGGCTTTCCTGATTTTTCTTAATTTTTAATATTTTCCTCCCACACAAATAGGATATTCTTTTTTCATTGAATATTCTCCTTTATTCGATTGAAATTGTCTAATAATAATAAAAAAAATAATAATCTTCCGAGTGAGCAAAACAGATTGAGAGATCAGTTTATGGAGAATTTTAATTCTGTTTCTTTCGGTTATTACTGTGTTTAAACTTTAAATAAAATGAAAACTTTTATGTAGAGTGAAGATATCCTCAATAATAAAGGCTATCTGTTTATGGAGAATACTAAATCAGTTTCTTTCGGTTATTACTGTGTTTGAACTTTAAATAAAATGAAAACTTTTATGTAAAGTAAAAAATGTGTTTGTTTACTTTCAATGGCAAAAGTTTTTCAAAGCACTTATGTTCTCTTCGGTTTCATTTAGCAATGATCTCTAGGATAAACGAAAAGTACTAAAATCCTTTGCTAAATGTCATGGGAATCTTTATCTTACCTCTTCTGTATATTAATAGTTTGAAATCAGAAGGCTTCCTTCATTAAAGATTGGCTTCCTGATTTTTCATAATTTTTAATATTTTCCTCCCACACAATTAGGATATTCTTTTTTCTTTGAATATTCTCGTTTATTTGATTGAAATAGTTTAATAATAATAAAAAATAAAATAATGACCTTTTGAGATCTAGGTTTCAGTAGGTTTCAGTTAAAATGTCTTCTTTTTCCTTGAATATTCTCATTTGTTTGATTGAAAATGTTTAAAGATATTAAAAAATATCATAATGAGCTTCCGAGATCTAGGTTTCAGGAGAGATTTCAGAAATTTATGAAACAGAAAATTAAACCAATTTTTTTATTATTCAATAGTTGAGATTGAGATTAGCTTTGACCATGTAATAAATAACATTGAAAACATTTACTTTACACTGTTTTGACACCAAAGATCTCAGAAATTTATGAAACAGAAAAATTGAACTAATTTTGTTATTACTTAAAATTTGAGATTAGCTTTGGTCGTCTAATAAATAACACTAAGAAATTACTTTACAATGTTTTTCCACCAAAGATTTCAGAAATTTACGAAACAGAAAAATTTAAGCCATTTTGTTATTATTCAATAGTTGAGATTGAGATTAGTTTTGACTGTCTAATAAATAACATTGAAAACATTTATTTTACAGTGTTTTTCTACCAAAGGTCTCAGAAATTTACGAAAGAGAAAAATTGAACCAATTTTGCTATTATTCAATAGTTGAGTTTGAGATTGGCTTTGACCGTCAAATATATAACATTGAAAACATTTACTTTACAGTGTTTTGACACCAAAGATCTCAGAAATTTATGAAACAGAAACAACGAACCGAGTTTTGCTATTATTCAGTAGTTGAGATTGAGATTAGCTTTGTCCTTCTAAGAAATAACACTAAAAAATTGCTTTATAGTGATTTTCCACCAAATGGGGCTTTTAGTTACATCTCTGACTTTCTAATAAACATTTTAAACGTTTGACTTGCTAGCGTACCCTAGAAATAATCGTAATATAACAAAGAAATGCATAAAATATTTTTATTGAAATAACAACATGTAGAATATTAACATCAAAATATGTTGCATACTTTATTTATCGCGCTAAGTGAGCGCATTTTTTTTACACAGGTAAAAATTCTGGCACGTAGACATGATATGGTCTGGCACGTAGACATAATATTTACTTAGTGTGCTAAGTGAGCTTAAATAAGCCTAAGTTTTCCCCATGTCTCTGAGCGAATGTGCTGCCATCTATACTATAGGTGTAAAGTGCCGTCTATAGCTATAGATGTAAAGATGGCAGTAGATGAGCTAGAGAAAATGTGACACCTCTCACTATGCCTTTTCGTTGAAATTTAGCACTTGGAATATTTTCGTAGCGTTGTGTCTTGTCATCGTTACATTTTGCAGATGTTTCAAAGTTTAGTTTGGAATTTTTTTCGTTGAAATTTAATAGTTTGAATATTTTTGTAGTAGTTTACCTTGTCTCTCTCTCTATCTCTCTCTCTCTATCTTTGTGGTCCATCATGCCGCTGCTACATTATGTTGATGTTTCAAAGTTCATTTCGGATTTTTTTCATTGAAATTTAAGACTAGTAATATTTTTTTTCCAATGTTTTATCATGTCACTGTTACACTTCGGTGGATGTTTCAAAGTTCATTTGGAATATTAATTTCATTAGAATGCTTTAAAAAAGCTTATTTCAATTTTCAGAAAAACATGTTCCTTCATGTTTCAAACGCAATCCTAGAGCTAAACATAATGTATAAGTCATAGATGAAAATGGAAAGTAAGCTAAAACGTGTTTATTGCTTAAAAATATATTCAACAATCATAAAATGCTTAGAAAAATATACATAGTTACAAATTTCTATTATAAGAATCCTCTCTGTTATTTCTTAAGAAATGTGAAGATTTCCTATAGTGGGACCATGATTTACTTGATCTTATATTTTTTTCGTTGTGATCTCTTTCTTGTTTGCCATATGTCCTTTTCCATGACCATCGTTGTGATTTTGAGATTGCATAGGGTGGTAATGCTGCCTTTTCTTCCAAAATTTTCTTACTTGACGCAGGAGTTTAGGTAACACTATTGGAAAAATATGCGTGTGTCGTCATGACAGCGAGAGTTTATATTTCTTTGGAGTACCCAAAACATTCTACAATAGTGTTGGTGGATATGCAAGAGTGAGATATCCTGAGAAGATACTACTCAAATAGAATGCTAACATAAAAATAATAGTTGACGATGAGGGGTAACTTCTTGCTTATGATTCTGGTAATACGTTACCTATTGATAAATCATATCGACATCGTTCTGGTATTAGTATTTAAAGGAAGGTGAAAAGAAGAAGACAGGCGTACTCTTCTAGCAACATTATAAACCATATCTTGTCCACGTGCTAGAATTTTTACCTGTGTAAAAATAATATGCGAATAGACAGTGAAATCACAGGTAAAATAAAAAGGGCATTGGTAGACAATATTACTAATGAATATAAAAATGAATCAAAGGAAAACAAAGCACATGTGAACATTATTGCTACTATCCACCATACAGTCAATGAATCTAATAATACCAAATATGAAACACATATTGAACCTGTAGATGACTCCTCAGTCAAAATTGTGTTCGACTCAAAATGGAATAAAGATTATTCTACTGATTACGAAGTAAGAGAAGAGAGTAGCTACAGTATCAAGAGAGAGCATGATGAATTATATTATGGAACAGATTCAAAATGTCCAAAGTTGTTCAATGATATTAATAATGTATAAATAATGTATGTAACATATTTTTATGTTAATATTCTACATGTTGTTATTTCAATAAAAATATTTTATGCATTACTTTGTTATTGTTATATTACCATTTTTTTAGGGTATGCTAGCAAGGCATACGTTTAAAATGTTTATTAAAAAGTCAGAGATGTAACTAAAAGCCCTATTTGGTGGAAAATCACCATAAAGCAATTTTTTAGTGTTATTTCTTAGATGGGCAAAGCTAAACTCAATCTCAACTAATGAATAATAGCAAAAATAGGTTCAATGTTTCTGTTTCATAAATTTCGGAGATCTTTGGTGTCAAAACACTGTAAAGTAAATGTTTTCAATGTTACATATTTGATGGTCAAAGCCAATCTCAATCTCAACTATTGAATAATAGCAAAATTAGTTCAGTTTTTTTGTTTCGTAAATTTCTGAGATCTTTGGTGGAAAAACACTGTAAACTAAATGTTTTCAATGTTATTTATTAGACTGTCAAAGCTACTCTCAATCTCAACTATTGAATAATAGCAAAATCGCTTAAATTTTGCTGTTTCGTAAATTTCTGAAATCTTTGGTGGAAAAACATTGTAAAGTAATTATTTAGTGTTATATATTAGACGACCAAAACTAATCTAAATTATTGAATAATAATAAAATTGGTTCAATTTTTCCGTTTCATCAATTTTAGAGGTTTTTGGTGTCAAAACAGTGTAAAGTAAATGTTATCAATGTTATTTATTACATGGTAAAAGCTAATCTCAATCTCAACTATTGAATAATATCAAAGTCGATTCAATTTTTTAGTGTCGTACATTTCTGAAATCTTTGGCGGAAAAATGCTGTAAAGTAATTTTTTAGTGTTATTTATTAGACAGCCAAAGCTAATATCAATTTCAACTATTGAATAATAACAAAATTGGTTCAATTTTCTGTTTCATAAACTGCTGAAATCTCTCCTGAAACCTAGCTTTCGGAAGCTCATTATGATATTTTTTATTATCATTAAACAATTTCAATCGAATAAACAAGAATATTCAAAGAAAACAAGACATTTTAAGTGAAACCTACTTAAACCTAGATCTCGGAAGGTCATTATTTTATTTTTTATTATTATTAAACAATTTAAATCAAATCAACGAGAATGTTCAAAGAAAAGAGAATATCATATTTGTGTGGGAGGAAAATATTAAAAATTATGAAAAATCAGGAAGTCAATCTTTAATGAAGGAAGTTTTCTGGTTTCAAACTATTAATATGCAAAAGATGTACAATAAAAAGTACCAGTGACATAAAGCAAAGGATTTTAGTACTTATTATTTATCCTAGACACTATTGCTAAATGAAACCGGCGAGAACAAAAAAGCTTTGAAAAAATTTTGCCATTGAAAGTAAACAAACACATCTTCACTCTACATAAAAGTTTTCATTTTATTTAAAGTTTAAACAAAGTAATAACCGAAAAAAACGATGTATAATTACCCATAAACAGATCTCTCAATCTGTTTTGCTCAATCGGAAGGTCATTATTTAATTTTTTATTATTATTAAACAATTTCAATCAAATAAACGATGATATTCAATGAAAAAAGAATATCCTATTTGTGTGGGAGGAAAATATTAAAAATTAAGAAAAATCAGGAAAGCCAATCTTTAATGAAAGAAGCTTTTTGCTTTAAAACTATTAATATGCAGAAGATGTACAATAAAGAATGCCAATGACATACAGCAACGGATATTAGTACTTTTTGTTTATCCTAGACATTATTGCTAAATGAAACCGGCGAGAACATAAAAGCTTTGAAAAACTTTTGCCACTAAAAGTAAACAAACACATCTTCACTCTACATATAAGTTTTCATCTTATTTAAAGTTAAAATTCAATAATACCTGAAAGAAACCGATTTAAAATTGTCCATAAACAAATAGCCTTTATTATTAAGGATATCTCACTAATATATGATTCACTTATGCCAAACTTCCTATACAACTCACTGACACTATACCTAGTTGAGAAAAAAAGCAAGCTTATGCCCAACATGCTGCCTCAGACCTTTGAGCTGTATTCTCTAAAATATATATTTCCTCGCTATAGATATCTCATTAACATAGGATTCACCTATGCCAAGCTTCCTTAACAACTCTCTGAAATTATACCTAGTTTAGGAGAATAGTACCCTTATTTTTATTATTATTAAACAGTTTCAATCAAATAAACGAGATTATTCTAAAAAAGATGACATTTAACAGAAATCTCCTGAAACCTAGATCTTGGAAGCTCATTATGATAATTTTTATTATCATTGAACAATTTAAATCAAAGAAATGAGAATATTCAAAGAAATATACGACATTTTAACTGAAACCTACTGAAGCCTAGATCTCGGAAGGCCATTATTTTATTTTTATTATTATCAAACAATTTCAAACAAATAAACGAGAATATTCATAGAAAAATCTGACACCTATGCCAAACTTCCTTAACAACTCTCTGAAATTATATCTAGTGGAGAAAATTGGCAACCTTATACCCACCATACTGCCTCAGATCTCTGGGCTGTATTCTCTAATATATATATATATATATTTCCTCGCTAAAGATATCTCAATAATATAGGATTCACCTATGCCAAACTTCCTTAACAACCCTCTGCAATTATACCTAGTGGGGATAAGTTGCAACCTTAGGCCCAACATACTGCCTCAGATCTCTGGGCTGTATTCTCTAAATGCTGCCTCAGACTTCTGAGCTGTATTCTCTAAAATATATATTTCCTCGTTAAAGATATCTCAATATTATAGGATTCACCTATGCCGAACATCGTTAACAACTCACTGAAATTATACCTAGTGGAGATAAATGGCAAAGAAGTGAAGCTGGGTCAAGTCACAAGGTTCTCTTGGCACCTACTGCTCTATTAGTTTCAAATTTTTAGCTTACTACAATGCTAAAGCATATTTTATATTAGCAAAACTGTTCAATTGCTACATATGTATTATACAGAACACAGCCAAGAAGTAAAGCTAAGTCAAATCGAATGTCTCAATCTGTTTCATCCAAGTAATCCTCTAAAATGTTTCAATCTGTTTCGCCCAAATAATCTTTCTCAATCTCTCCCAATCTGCTTCGCACAAATAATCCCCTAAAATGTCTCAATCTGTTTCACCCAAATAATTCTCTAAAATAACTCTATCTGTTTCGCCCAAATAGTGCCCTAAACTGTCTCTATCTGTTTCGCCCAAATAATCCCCTAAAATTTCTCAATCTGTTTCGCCCAAACAATCCTCTAAAATGTCTCAATCTGTTTCAGCCAAATAATCCCTAAAAATGTCTCAATCTGTTTCACCCAAATAATCTCTCTCAATCTCTCCCAATCTGCTTAACACAAATAATCCCCTAAAATGTCAATTAATCTCTGACGGTTCCTTTGTTTTGGCAACTGTGCGCTGACACATTTAAAATTCTCAGGAAACAATTCCCGCGCAAAATATATTCAATCTCTATTAATCTCATTGTATCTCGTTTTAATTTCTGGAAATTATTTAAGATGTCCTAGTTACACTATTAAGGCTTCGAAATAATAATTCAAGATTTTGTCTCTCAGACTAAAGTAGAGAAGCCTTTTAGTTTCTTAATTCCCCTCATGATACATTAGAATTCCCCGTCAGATTTCCATCATAGCCTACTACGCAAATCCATGCTTAATTCCTGGAAGTCAGGGCTAGGTGATGCCACTCCCGTTAGTATTCTAGCTCTCAGATTGGTCTAGAAATAGGCGTGTGGCTGTGACGTCACTCCCCCCGGAATTAAAGAGGCCTTCCTACTTACACTCTATGGTATGCTGAGTGAACTGGGGGATTTCAGGCGCAAAATCCCAACCATTCAGTGAAAGGGGAAAAATTTGCGCGGGACATGAAATGCCCGTAACGCCCCCTGTTTTACCTGAGTTGTTTTAACCGACTCTGCCATGCACAATGAATAAGTTTATAGGGCTGTGTTTGGAGATCCATTGTTCGGCGGGTAGCATCATGAAGCATCCGGTGGACATAGTGCACTCCTATATAGGCAAGATTCGAGCCCTTGTTGCAATTGTGATTCGGGAAGGGTGGGAGGCATCCATCGCACAAAAAATTACTTATTTAAATGAAAAGGCGGACGAGGTGCATCCACGTATATGCTACTACTTCATCCAGACTTGCATGTTTTTTTTTTCCAAATTGAAGTAGGGAACAATGTTCAAACTTAAAATGAACAGACATTATTCCATTTATAAGGGGTTGCCCACTTTTCAACCTCAATCTTTACACTAGAGTTTTATAATACTTAAAAATACTTTTTATTTCAATTCAAAGGTACAAAGAATCTGTACAAAAAGTGGAACTTCAGCGTAAAGAGCGAGGGATTGAGGATGGGGGTGCCTCCCTCATATACTAAATAATTTATGTCGTTTCAATTAAAAATGTTGTTCCTTACTGTCATTTAAAAAATATTTTTAATTTTATTTAATAAAATGTGCGACGACAAGGAATTACTGTGACTGAAGAAATGCCACATAAAATAGAAAAAATAGCAATAATCACCATGATCAAATTAAAACAAACATAAATTCCCATAAACAAGTGCTGCACTTCCCCCCATGAAACCCTACAAACCCCGCTAGAATGTACTTTGTTCGAGCTTATCAAAGTCCATGGAAAAAAGTCACAAGTTTGATTACCTTGTCGCAATAATTGCAGTTTTTATCTATTTTACAATCTATTTTTCTGTTGTTTCTTTTTTCTAATTTAGTTTTACACCAGGTCTAATTTTCATCAGGTCAATCTTCCTTTTAAGTCCTTTTCATCCAAATCAAAAAAAAACATTGTGATAATTCAATAAAACTTGCAGAAACAGCGATTCCCAATAGGCTGTATTTAGAACGATTTATTGAGTAACACATTTAATAATAAATTCTAACTCGAAGCAAATGGAAATCCTAAGAAACAAGAGTAGTGTTGCCATCCCAAGAAACCTCTCTTTTTGGCTAAAGTAACATTTGTAATTTAATAAAAATGTGATAGAAAAGAAAGTACTCAAAGTTCTAAAGAAAAAAACACTCCATTTAAAAAGTATATGGAAAAATAAATCCATTTCTGCTATTAAGAAAAAAGAAAATCTTATTTCTTTCCCATTTTTTTCCATTTAAATCCATTCCTTAGAAAATTCAATTGGCCAAACCGAATTTCCAATTCAAGCAATAAGCAAGCAATAAACATTTATTGATGACGACTTTGCATGGATTTGGACATTTCGATTTGTTTGATCGTTCGGTTATACTGTTTTGTCCTAGGTAATTGGATAGATGAGTAAGGTTAAAACATCGTTCAAGTGCAAATTTATCTCAATTACTGGATTAGGATGACAGTCCTTTTTTTCTTCTTCTCCCTCTCTCCTTTTTTTTTTCGCCAAGTAATTACCTCTAAAACATTATAGGCCTACATTGTTTCCTGATACAGGTAGATTACAGGACAACCTTTTGGGTTTCAAAGGAGGGGAGAGGTGCAATACTGACCATATTTGTGGTAACGCATATATGTCGTTATCTATGTCCCATTGTGTGACTTCAGTGTTGACTACAATTTCTGTTTGTTTTAGATTTCATTGCTTCATTCATAGTAATTTATGTTTCTTCTTAACCTAACATCAAACAGTTCGTGGTAAAAAAAAACTATAAGTAAGTAGCGACCCGGACTCGGCCCAATAGTAACCAAAACTCTAAAAATGCGGATTTTGGAAACAATCGATGCATACAAGGAATTCGCTTTTTATGCTGAAATATACAAAAGTTCATGAAGTTTAATATTATCCATCAAAATATCAAAAACTACGAGCCTGAGAAAGGTTGCTTGATCTTCAAAAAAGGGGGAAAACCCCCAAAAGTCAAGGAGTCTCAACAAAAATCGCACCATCAGATTAAGCACACCAGACAATCCAACTAAATAGTTGTCAAGCTCCAATCTGCAAATATGGAAGTTCATATTTTTTGCCTGAAGAAAGCATGACAGATGCGTGTTTTTTGTTGTTTTTTGTTCTTCTCAGGGGTAATCGTGTACAACCAATGGTTCTAGAAGATGGACGAGGGCTAATTTGAAGTGTACTTCAAATTTCTAGTACCCTTTTTAAGTAGCCTAAGAAATTGGACGCAAATAGCCTCCTTTTACTCCCCCCTCCAAAGTCATGTGTTAAAAATTTTAAGGTAGCCATTTGGTTCAGCATCGTTGAAGGGTTCAATAACCATGCCTCTTGGGAAAACATGATCCCCTCATCCTCTGGGGAAAGGACTGTAAGTTATTACATTTGTCATTGTTTACAAAAATAAAATAAAAAAAGAGTATTTTTCAATTGAAAGTAAGGAGCAACATTAAAATTTAAACCAAACAGAAATTATTATGTGTATGAGGGGGGATTGCTCCTCCTCAACACCTCGGTCTTTACGCTAAAGTTTTTTAGCACTTCTAAAAAAAAGCTTTTTATTGTTCTAATTAAACGAACACTGTGTTTCAGGAGTCATTCATAAAGAATCGGAATTACTTTAGCGTAAATAGCGAGGTGTTGAGGGGAGCAACACCCCTCACGAACTTAGTAATTTCTGTTCGTTTTAAGTTTTAATGTTGCTCCTTACTTTCAGTTGAAAAACTTTTTTTTTAATTTAATTTGTGATCCTTTTTTAAATAATGCCAGGAAATCTGGCTGCACCCCCACGGAAAAATCCCTCCTTCCCACGGATTTATTCTCTAGGCAATTCATTCCTGGTGAAAATTTACCGCGGACAATTACCCTGAACATCTCCACGCGTAAAATTGACTCGGCAAAGACAAAGCAAGATATAGGAATTATTTCGTATAGGAATTTCGCAAATTCTTTCAGTGTAAAATTTCCCTTGAAAAATTCAACCCCTGGAACTTTCCCTCCCCTTGGAAAATTATCCCCGAAGCTGTGGGGGATGACGACATCTCCAAAGGCATAGTTGTTTGGTCCTTCAACTATGTTGAACAAAATGGTCATCTGAAAATTTTGATCGAACGATTTTGGGAAAGAGGGACGTGGGAGGGGGCCTAGTTGCCCTCCAATTTCGTTTGTCGCTTAAAAAGGATACTAGAACTTTTAATTTCTGCTCGAATGAGTCCTCTCTCAATATTCTAGGATCACTGAGTCGATACGATCAACCCTGAAAAAAAAAAAAAAAAAAAAAAAAAAAAAAAAAAAAAAAAAAACAGCAAACAAACAAATAAACACACATCCATGATCTTTCTTCTGGCAAAAAATAAAAAATTCTGCATTTTTGCAGATAGGAGCTTGAAACCTCCACAGTAGGGTTCTATGATCCGCTTAATCTGATGGTGTGAATTTCATCTTTTATTGGGTGTTTTTTTTTTCGAAAATCAGGCAAATTTTCTCAGGTTCGTAACCTTTCATGGCTAAGGCTATACTTAATGAAACTTATATTTGAAATCAGCATAAAAATCTAATTCGTTTTATACATTTATTGGTATCAAATTCCGTTTTTAGAGTTTTGGTTACTATATAACCGGGTCGCTCCTTACTTACAGTTCTTTACCACGAACTGTTTGATATAGTATTTTTTATTGGGAAGTAAACAGACATTTTTCAGAGGGAGGATTTGTAATAGGAGAGGGGATTTTATACGGGTGGGTTTTCCATGAGGAGGAAAGTTTTCAGGGTGCACTTTCCAGGGGAAATTTTACACTGGAGACTTTGCCATTCGGCAACTCAATTTTACATGTGCAGATGTTCTGGAGGAAATTTCAGCAGGTTTGAAGTTATCTGTGGATTTTGCCCAAGATAAGGTGATTTTCTGCAGGAAAATCCCCAAGGAGAACTTTCCAGGCGGAATGGGCTGCAGGAAATTTTCCAGGGGAAATTTTCAGTTAGGATGGAATTTTCCTGGGATAAGGAGGGATACATAGGAGGAATTTTCCACGGAGGAATTTTCTGGGGAGATTTTCAATGGAGGAAGAGAGGTGAATTTCCCAGAATTATCTGAAAAACTATCAGAAATTAAATAAAAGAAGTTTTTTTCAACTGAAAATATGGAGGAATAGTAAAACTTATAGGAACAGAAACTATTCCGTATATGAAGGGAGCTGACTCCTCCTCATTACGTCGGTCTTTACGCTTAAGTTTGACTTTATGTCCCAGTTATTTCAGATCGACTCCTGAACACAAGAGCCGTCGAAGTGGAATAAGAAGCATTTTTAAAGTGTTAAAAACTTTAGCGTGAAGAGTGAGGTATTGAAGGGGGGCAGCTTCCCTCATATACTGAATAATTTCTGGTTGCTTTAAGTTTAAATGTTGCTCCTTACTTTCAGCTGAAAAAAACTTGTTTTTTCATTTAATCTCAAATAAGCTGAGTTATAGGCTACTAGTTTAAAATCGCTCTTTACAATTTTTACTATTAAGCGAAGTTATTTTTCACTTTTCTAGATAGGGATGTTTAAAGAGGGGTGACCAGTGCAAGCTGCCCTGGGCGCTGTGGCTGGGGGGACGCTGTGGCTGGGACTTTTTTTTATTGATTTTTGTTTTAGGGAATGTCGTAAATACTTTTACCCTGGGTGCCACCAACCCAGGAGCGGCCCTGTTTTTAGAATATTACACGCATAGGTAAGCACTTTTGTAAGACGAAGCTAGGGGTTACATTCTCCTTCTATACACTTCTTTGGTGGCTCAAAACCCCTATACAAAACTTGTAAGGGTTCTATTGGCTTCAGAACGGATTCAATTTTATCAAGATTGAATATTGTTACAATAAATTTGGTGAGCCACGGCCCCTTTTAAAAAAGCAAGCTGCGCTCATGATAACCAATATCTTTCCCTTAGCTGTACCAGAGTGTCAATCTTATAAACATATTTGACAAGACCAATTTCTTCTGTTTGGAAATTTTTGTCTCCAAAGATTTAGACTTTGGTTTTCAAGTCATTTACGCGTCGCCGTGGATTGAGTAAAAAGGTGTGGACAAAGCTCTCTCATCAAGTTAGTGGTTTATAAAAACTTGAATGAACATCTTGTTTGATTCAGTATTACTTTGTGTCTTAGCGAACTATCACCTTAAGAAAGAATACAAAGGCAGTTTTGAAGGCTGTTGATTGTGAGACCCCAAGTTGTGTAAAAGTAAGTCTTATCGCAAAATAGAAATCACGTTGACACACAAAGGATTTATGCAAAAGCTGGCATATCTTGAGGATAGATAACTTAAAAATTTTGGAGGAAATATTTTATAAGTTCTGTATGCAGATTTATTACCAGACTTCAATATGAAGTTAATGAAAAGTAAAATTTTAAGAACTTTATAGTCTACTATTTGACTCCCATTTCGATATAGCTTCTTGTGACGGTACCCAATTGGAATTTATCTTGTCTCAATTTTCCAAATAATCTTTTTGCCTAGTTTGTGAATTTTATTCTAAAGTTTTTAATCAAAGAGAAAATTAAGCGTATACAAGAGATTTTTTTATATATCAAGCTGAAACTACGGCGAGAGCCCTAAAAACTCTAGTCCCAGTCCGAAGGGCATAATTATTGGCCCGCTAGCTGAAGTGTGTAATATTGTTTACGCTGAAATTGGCCTAAGACGGCTAGCCTACTTGACATTGGGATTGTCAGCAGTTTTCTCAATTGTGGAATAACATCAAAATAGAAGAAAATATTGTCCAAAATTACAATTAAAAGTGATTCTTGGTATTTGGTGTAAGATAAATAAAACCGCTAGAAGAAGTTTCATTACAAGGTTATGTAGAGTTATGAAATTGTTGATCTTATTATTAACATATGATCATATATTGTGTCAGCAGTATTTTTCCGATTGGGAGAGCTATTCTGACTTTTTGAATTTTGATTACGAAAATGAAAATATTTCATTTGAAACGGATGAAAAATGCCAAGAAGTTGCACATCATAAACATGAGAATAACATGATTAAACAATGTGATCAAAGTGATGAGAACCTTACGGATATAACTATTGGATTTTTGACGTCTTACATCAAAAACAAAGTGGCTGTGGGTGCTTTGACTTTGGCCGTTGAAGCTGTGAATGCTGATTCAAGTCTTTTACCAGGAAGAACTTTGAAATTCTATGCTGCTGATATAGGGAGCCAAGAAAAGGTAGTCTAAAATTCTAAATGAAGTGTATTTTGATATATTGTAAACAGGGGTGTAATTTTCTGTGGGGAAGGGGGGGGGGGGCCAACTGCTCCGCCCAGACCTCCGTTTGGACCCCCCCCCCCTCCAGACCCCAGTTTGCCCCCAGCTGAAATTTAGTTTCGTCAAAAATCTTGTCAAAACTAAGATAAGCCTGCATAATTCAAGGTACTTGTTTGATATAGCCTCTACCTAATATTCGTCTAGCATGTTACTCTGAAACTCAGTCTTGATGAAATATACCCAAGTCTGATAAAAATAGGTACTGTGCTAAAATCCAGGACATATGCGAGAAGTGAAATTTGGTTAATGCTTATAAAATAAAACAAAATAGGATGAAAATATAATAGCTTATGAACAAATTTGGGCTATATATTTGCAAATTAAGGGGGTGGGGGTGACGCATAACATTATTAAATACGTAACCTAACTTAACCTAACCCAACCTTTTATTCCCCCTAAACCCCAAAAAACTAAAGTTTAAATGTAGTTCCCGGAGTGATAAATACTATGTAATGTCTATCTTTATACAGCGTCTCATATAAGTACCGGGTAATGCGTATCTGTTTTCTCAATACACTCGCATGTGTCCTAGATTTTAGCACAGTACTTAAAAATATAGTACTTTTGAAACAAATTTGAGTTATATATTTCCACATTAGGGAAAGGGGATAAAGTATAGCGGGTCGGCATGCCTAATGTGTTAGTTACGATTATTATGCATATTATAAAGAAAGAATTGTTTTCTAACTTCACACTGTCCAAACATATTACCCCATCCCCTCCCCTAATGTGCAAATATATAGCCCAAATTATATATTTTGCATCTATTCTGTCATTTCTCTTTGTCTTGTCTCACGCTTAGCTGAAAGAAACTAACGTAAAAAATCGGGTAAATTTTTCGCAGTTGATATTATTGACTTATGAATAAAGTAACATACCACTCGATGCCTTTTTTATGCTCTTTCCAAATATAATAATCATTTTTGTGAAAATGAATTTTACCCCCACCCCTATAGGGTAAAGGTACCGATTATTCGACAGTTGTTGTAAAAAAAAAAAACAGTTTTTCTACACCAGAAGTTCTAACTTAAACTTTTGGTTTGAAAAGGGTTTCAGTATGTAGGAAAAACATCTAGGAACCTAATTGTTTGATGATAAGTTTGAAGTTTTATCTGAAAAGGGTGCAAAACTCTGATTTTCTGAAATTAGAGCATTTTCACCTACAAATTCGACACAACAAAAAAATTACCTGTTTTCGACGCAATTCGGAACCAGCGTTGCCAACGCTTTGAGATAAATTGTACCAGTTTTCCGACCAAAGTTGTACCACAAAAGATTAATTTGTACCATCTGAACATTAAGTTAAAAATTCGCCACTCGCGTCGCTTTGCGACGCTCGCCGGTAGTTATGTTTAATTGATTTCGCTGAAACTGAGCCAGAAGCGGTGCCAGGTTTGGCTGATTTTACTCTACTCACATAGAATGGCGTGGATGAAGCCTATCGAAGTTTCTTACTGATGAATACCTGGAGTTGATAAAAAAGTTTTCTCATCTCATCGCAGAGCACCATCAAAAATGTTCTAAACTCTTTTTTAAACTAAACTGCAGCAGATAGAGATGCCTTTTCTTTGGCAAAAATCGCTTCCGCTCGGCCTCTACATTCCACCTCCTTGACAACGACTTATTAGTTGGTGTAATGTAGGTTTCAAAGGCTGAAATCACTTTCTTTGGTATAACTACGCAGAAAAATGTGTGATGATATTATCTTTCATACTTCAGAAAAACGACATAGACAAGATGAATCTAGGTGTCTCTTGCCTTGCTTGTTTAGGTCTTCGATATACTTCAAAATATACACCAGGAAGACAAAGTAAGCCTTGAAAACCACTGACAACAGGTTTTTTAATATGGCACTGGCCTTCCCCGGCTTGTTGGCTTCTTTAAGACTTTCTGCACGGAAGAATAAAGTCAAGCAATCCTACTGCTCCAAATATCGAGCTACAACAGCTTGTCTAGACAACCATCGAGTTGCTATGTGTGTTAAAATTCGATTTATTTTCAATTCCATTTAATTTTGCAATTCTAAAATCTGACTGGCCCGTTTTGGGCTACGGCAAATATAGCCGTATACATCCTGGTAAAAATATTCAATATCTTTTGGCAATTGTTTGCCGGCCGCATTAGCACATATGTGAATGGAATGGCATGAACAACCAAGTACAAATAAACTTGAGCAGTCTTCTGACAGCTTCGCATAGACACCCTGGCTCCCCCATGCTAACCGGTAAATTGTTTGCAGTAAATACTAATAGGTTTGCCTTTGGAGCTCCAAACTCTTAAAAAGTAGTTTATTTATGGCCCGGTAAATATCTTTGGCTGCACACTGCTGAACTTCTATAGTCACAAGAAGGAGTCTCTTACAGGAAAACTGTCTTCTCGATCAACAGCATTCAGATGAAGATGTCGAACAACTGTAACCAGGCTCTTTTTGTTACTCAAGTCTGTGCTTTCATCAACTATTATCGGGAATTTCTGCTTCTTGATGATTTCGCAATGATCTTCGAAACCAACTTCGTCAATAACGTAGTTGACGAGATCTGAATGGCGTTAAAATTTGGATTGTACCAAAATTTTTTCAAATGTACCGCATTGTACCAGGACCTCTGAACTGTACCAAAACGGTACAATTGTACCGCGTTGGCAACGCTGGTCGGAACCCAACTCGACACGTGTCAAATCACTTGGGGAATACCTATGGGCGGAACCTGGTGTATTCGACAAGTGTCGAAATACACGGGGAAAACCTGTGGGCGGAACCTGGTGTATTCGGCATGACATTCTTGTTTCTTTTTTCTTCTTCAACTTCATTTCATGTATAAAAGTATAAAACACTATTCAAATAGTGGAAGCAATAAAACTATTTTGTGTCAAACTCAAAATGAGCAGAAATTAATATGAGTAGGGCTGAAAACTCCTATGCCTTCCCAAGGCCAGAACATAATTTGCACTTTACTGAAAAAATTTAATTTTTTTTACTTTTATAACTTTTATAAGTCAAATAATATTAACATTTCGATTACTAAATATCAGTAAATGTATATTAAACTGACAATGTACATTCATTTATATTTTATTCAGTAAATTGCAAATTATGTTCTGGCATTGGGAAGGCATATGGGTTTTGAGCCCTACTCATGTAAATTTCTGCTCGTTTTGAGTTTGACTTGGTTATTTATTGTATTTTCTATTCGTTTTGGGTTTCATTTATTTATCGATGCTGACTTGTAGTAGTTCCACGCTTGGTAGATTATTTGATTTTATTTTTGCTCGTTTTTGGTTTAATGGAGTTTTTTACTTTTCTTTGAAAAACTTATTTTGTGGAAAATTTTTTTTTAATTAATTTCTGTTCGTTGTACACTGACATAGTCTTTTCAGGGAAAAAGAAAATAATACTTTAAATCTTTTCGTTTTTTAAGACTTTATAGCTTGGCCTGCTGTTTGTATGCTGGAGAAAAATTTTCAGCAATTTTTAATAACATACACCGTTTTGAAATCTGGACGCAAATAGTAGTGTTTAATTTAGTTTCATGCCTCCTCTAGTTGACCTGAAATAGAAAACTTGATGCCATTCGCAAAAAAATCTGTTTACTTTCTTTACTTTCTTTCTTTTTTACTTTCTTACGCTATTTTGATTTGGTTAAATTTTAAGAGCAGAAATAGCCCCAAGAAGTAGTATTATGTTTGAACATAATACCCTCAGTCTTTCTTGGGATATTGCTGAGATGCCTTATTGGCAATTAGCATTAAGACAGTCCATTTTGATTTAATTTTAAGGCAACATTTAGTTTTAAAAAATAATGGGCAAATGGGAGGGTGGGCG
Organism: Artemia sp. Qi Xiang Cuo; assembly: GCF_049724085.1. Classification (NCBI taxonomy): domain Eukaryota; kingdom Metazoa; phylum Arthropoda; class Branchiopoda; order Anostraca; family Artemiidae; genus Artemia; species Artemia sp. Qi Xiang Cuo. The sequence continues at coordinate 39,157,323 of NC_142810.1, forward strand.
TGGGAGGGGGAATTTTAGGTGCCCTCCAGGCAATTTCGACTATTAAAAAGGACATTAGCCCTTTCTATTTTCAGTTGAATGAGCCCTTTTCAAAGTTCCTACGACAACTCCTTCGATACGAAGTGCCCTGGTCTAAAAAAAAAAAAAAAAAGATTGTACCCACATCGATCTTTACTATAAAAATGTCAAGCCTTCCAATCACTTTCGACTACTAAAAAAGGCAGTTTTGAAGTTTCTACGACAACGCTTTCAATAAAAACCTTATATGACCCCAGGGGATAACTTACAACACTTGCCCTGAGGGCTGGTGGGGGGGGGGTGTCATCCTCAAAGACCTAATTTCCAGAAATTTCAACCAAGTTGAATAAAATTACTATCTCACAATGTTGATTGGATGTGTTTGAGGAAATGTTGGGCGTGAGAGGGGTGTTAGGTGTCCTCCAATCACTTTCGACTATTAAAAAAGAGCACTAGCCCTTTCATTTTCCAATCGAATGAGCCCTTTTTGAAGTTTCTACGAAAACACCTCCTATAAAAACCTTATATGCCCCAATGCATAACTTACAACCCTTACCGTGAGGAATGTGAGGGGAGTGTCATCCTCAAAGATATAATTTTTGGACCTATCAAATACTTTGAATAAAATGGCTATCTCAAAATTTTGATTGTATGTGTTTTGATAAATGGTGGGCGTGGAAGGGGTGTTAGTTGCCTTCCGATCACTTTCGACAATTAAAAATGACACTAGCCATTTCAATTTCCAATCAAATGAGCCCTTTTTGAAGTTTTTATGACAATGCTTTCTATAAAAACCTTCTACGCCCCAGGACATAACTTACCATTCTTGCCCTGATTGCTAAGGGGGGGGGGGGGTAGTCAGCCTCAAAGGCCTAATTTCTAGAACTTTTAACTTCGTTGAATAAATGGCTATCTCAAAATTTCGATTGAATGTTTTTGGGGAAAAGGTGGGCGTGAGAGGGGGTTAGTTGCCCTCCAATCACTTTCAACTATCAAAAACGGCACAAGTCACTCCAATTTCCAATTGAATGAGCCCTTTTCGAAGTTTCTACGACAACCCCTTCGATACGAAGTGCCCTGGTCTAAAGGAAAAAAAAAATAATGCATTGTGCCAGCATTTACTCAGGCAGCGCGATTGCGCTGCCTATGATTTTAGAAAATTGGCTCCAACTCTGCCCTTGCCCTCCAGAATTTTTACAAAATTACATCACTGATTGTAAAAGGTACAGATTTAAGGGCTGGCCTCTCCAGAAGGAAACACTATAAAATTCAAAACAGTTAAAATGATACACTCTCCATGAATTTTCCATACATGGCGATTTTCTTTAAATTAATTTAACTGGAAATAAGCAACGTCAGCAACATCAGACGACGGAAAATATCAGGGAAAATTTATAATTTGGGCTATATGCTTGACCTTAAGGGGGGGGGGGGGCTGGGGGTAAAGTACAGTGCTTTTAGGAATTATATAAGTAATTATTTTGTAATTTTTGGTACTTCCGTATTAGCCAGTACACACTCGAGACGTTTGCTGAATTTAGGTTCTAAGAAAACCGGCCGGTTTCACAGCCACAAAGATAAATGACAGGTGACAGAATGCATTGGACTTCTATAGTTTGGGCTATATATTTCCACATTAGGGGGGGGGGGTAATGTTAGTTTTTGTTACTTAGGTTTCACCCTTTTCAAACAGTTCGTGGTAACGAACTGTAAGTAAGGAGCGACCCGGCTCAATGGTAAACAAAACTCTAAAAAAAGAAATTTTGGTACCAATAGATACATCAAAAGAATCAGATTTTAATTTTGATTTCAAATATATAAGTTTCATCAAGTTTAATCTTACCCATCAAAAGTTACGCGCCTGAGAAAATTTGGCTGATTTTCGAAAAAAGGGGGAAAGACCCCCTAAAAGTTATTCACTAAAAGTTACCTCCTAAAAGTTATTCTTTTAGGGGGAAAGACCCCCTAAAAGAAATTCACACCATCATATTCAGCGTATCAGAGAACCCTACTGTAGAGGTTCCAAGCTCCTATCTACAAAAATGTGGAATTTTGCATTTTTTGCCAGAAGAAAGATCACGGGTGCGTGTTTATTTGTTTTTTTTTTCTTTTCCCCAGGGGTAATCGTATTGACCCAGTGGTCCTAGAATATCGTATAGAATATCGGAGGGCTCATTGGAACGGAAATTAAAAGTTATAGTGCCCTTTTTAAGTGACAAAAAAAAATGGAGGGCAACTAGGCCCCCTCCCACGCTCGTTTTTTCTGAAAGTCACCCAATTAAAATTTTGAGATAGCCATTTTGTTCAGAATAGTCAAAAATCTAATAAAGATGTCTTTTACGATGACTTAATCCTCCACAGTTCCCAGAGGAAGGGCTGCAAGTTATGAACTTTGCCCATTGCTTACATATTGTATTGGTTATTGGGAAGTATACAGACATTTTCAAGAAGAATTTTTTTCTGGTGGGGGGGCTGGAGGAGGGGGTCACTAGGGAGAATCTTTCCGTGGAGGAAGTTTCTTCGGGGTAAGGAACATTTCTATGAAGGGGGCGCCGGATTTCCAAGCATTATTTAAAAAAAGATCAGAAATTAAATAAAAAAAAACAACTTTTTTCAACCGAAAGTAAGAAGCAACATTAAAACTTAAAGCGAACAGAAACTATAACGTATATGAGGAGGGTCTCCTCCAAGTCAATACCTCGCTCTTTACGCTACAGTTTTTTTTTACTGCTTTCAAAAAAGCTATCCATTCTAATTAAACGGCCTTTGTAATTCAGTGGTTTGTGAATTAAAATTTTTTTTTAACTTTTAACGTAAAGAGCGTAGTATTGACTAGAACCACATAATATACTTAATAACATACTTAACAAAAAAAAAACAATAAAAAAAAACAAGCGATACGGCTCAATAGTAATCGAAACTTTTAAAAACGGAACTTTGATGTCAATAAATGTATCAAAAGAATGGGCTTATAATGCTGATTCTAAATAGACGAATTTTATTAAGTTTAGTATTACTCATCAAAGGCTACGAGCCTGAGAAAATTTACCTGATTTTTTAAAGAGGGGGAAAAAATCCCTTAAAAGTGAAAGAATTTTAATGAAAATCACACCGTCAGATTCAGCGTATCAGAAAACCCTATAACATAGGTTTCAAGCTCATATCTGCAAAATCTGCAACTTTGTATTTTTTGCCAGAAGAAAAATATACGAATATAGAAGTTCGTTACGTAAGTTAATTTGTAAATTACGTCAGAACCAAATTTAGAGACAGCCATTTAGCAAAAGAAAAGTAAAATTTCTATGCAAATTTTGTTTACTTATTCAATGACGGTGAGCCAAATTATGAGCTGCATTAACTAAAAAACGATCAGAAATTAAATAAAAAAAAACAATTTTTTTTAACTAAAAGTAAGGAGCGACGCTAAAACTTAAAACGAACAGAAACTATTCCGTGTATGAAAGGGGCTGTCCCCTCCTCAACGCCTTGCTCTTTAAGCTAAAGTTTGACTATTTATCACAACTCTATTTTTAGAAAAATAAAAAACATTATCGTAAAGAGTGAGGCGTTGAGGAGGGGACATCCCCTTTCATATACCGGATAATTTCTGTTCGTTTTAAGTTTTAATGTCGCTCCTTACTTTCAGTTTAAAAAACTTGTTTTTTTTATTTAATTGACTCAAAAGAGTCGTATAAACACAAGCGCAAGCTGCACTTACCCTAAACAGTGGGGGGGGGGTTGGCCTTCCAGATATGCCGTGGAAATGAGTGGAGGTGCAAGGATAGGTAATTGTTTAATTCTGGGAACAATTCAAGGATACAGAAAAAATTCTGAAAACTACCTCAAAATAATGGTGCTTTCCCGTTATATGGGCACTTCGGATATAGACAGTCGAATGAATGCAGTGATGGAGACTCGTAAAGTGGATAATTGTTATCTAAGTTGATCGAAGAGCGTGGTTTTGCATTGAATTTACAATATTTAAACTGTTGTTGTTTGGGGTTTAGGGGGAGAAAAATGTACCTAGGTTAGGTTAGGCTACGTATTTAATATATGCAATGCTTTATCCTCCCCCCCCCCTAATGTGCAAATATATAGCCCAAATTTGTTTATAAACTTATATATACATACTATTTTATTTTATTAGTATTAATCAAATTTGACTTTTTAGAAGTGCCCATATAATGGGAAAGTACCAAAACAATCATAAATACCTAGTTGTTTCTTTCCTAAAGGGACGCAGCTTTACCGCCACCCCTCATGGGTATATACGGGGTGTGAGGGTGAAGTTAAGCAATGCACCCTTAGAAATGAGTTAATTAAGTGTTCATGGCTGTTTTAGTGTAGTTTTTGGAATTTCAGTGTTTCCTTAAAATGATCCCCACACATTAACTATTACACAAGAATAAAAATCATTTTCCAATCCCTTATTTGGTAATTATCCAGTTTCCTTCCTATCCTTAGAAATCTAATAAAATAACCAAATTCTTTCCATTATGTGATTAACTGTGATCAACTTAAATCATGATGCTGCTGTGAAAGTCCTCTGAAATTTGACTTCACTTTCATTAGAAAAGACTTCAATTTCTGATTGTTTTTTCAAACCGCACCGGAACCCCCCCCCCCCTTCTTCGTGGAAAATTTTACGCCCTGGAGAATTTATCCCGTGAATTATCCTGTGGAGAATTTCTCCTGCGGAATTCCCCCACGGAAAATTATCACCGTGGAAAATCCCCCCAAGCAGAAATTGCCCCCCAAACAAAAATAAATGTCTGTATACTTCCCAATAAGAGATACTACACGTAAACAATGGGCAAATTTCGTAACTTACAGCTCTTTCTCCAGGTGTCGGGGGTTATCCTCATAGGATTAGTTGTTGGACCTTTCAACTATGCTGAACAAAATGGGTACCGATATTGCACAATTTTGATCGGGCGACTCTTGGGGAAAGGGGTGTGGGAGGGGGCTATTTGCCCTCCAATCTTTTTGTCACTTTAAAACAGCACTAGAACTTTTGATTTCCGATCTAATGAGCCTTCGCCCGATATTCTAGAATCACCGGTTTATATGATCACCCCTGAAAAAAAAACAACAACAAATAAACAAGCATTTGTGATCTTTCTTCTGGAGAAAAAATACAAAATTCCAAATTTTTGTATATAGGAGCTTGAAACCACCGCAGTAGGGTTTTTTAATATGCTGAATCCAATGGTGTGATTTTTATAAAGAACGTGAGACTTTTTGGGGAAGTTTTCTCCCTTTTTCAAACAATTGGGGAAATGTTCTCGTGCTCTTAACTTTGGATGGAATTATCCAATTTAAACGTATAAATTTCGTATATTTGGAATCAGTTTTAAAATTCGATTCTGTTGATGTATCTACTCTTTTTTTTAGAGTTTCATTTACTTTTGTGCTGCATCGCTCCTCACCTACCGTTCGTTACCACGAACTGTTTGATCGGAACTTCTTTGAAGCATCTTATTGACGGAATACATTAAATCTAAAAATAAACTTTTTTATGAATCCCCAAGTTGTACTTGTTTCCTATTCTCTTCATATCTTAAAATTGATTTAAAAACATTTTCCAAAAAAGATTTTCAAAGAAAAGTAGCAATATTAAAACCAAAAACGAGCGAAATAAAGTGATATAATAAGTTACACTTAAACCAAACAGAAATTATTTGAGTGAAAAAATGAAACTAGGAACGAACGGAAGCTAAAATGAACAACAAAACGAACAGAATTCACTATGGATGAATCAACCTGAAACAAATAGAGACTAAAGTTTACTTTAAAATAAACAAAAACTAACACAAATATACCCTCAAAGGCCAAATTGTCATTTTTGATTTACTGAAAACGATATGTGTTTCGAATAGTCTGTTCTTTATTTACTAGGCTATTAAATAAAAAAAGTTTTATTCAATTAAAAGTAAGCAGCAACATTAAAAGGAACAGAAATTATTCCGTATATGAGGGGGGCTGCCTCTTTCTCAGCCCTCACTCTTCACGCTAAAGTCTCAAGCTCTTCAAAAATACAGTTAATTAAAATTCAACGGTCCTTGTATTTGAACAGTTTTTCTTAAAGAAATACGAAAGAAGTCAAACTTTATGGTAAAGAGCGAGGGTTGAGGTAGGGGCAGCCCCCTCATGTACTGAGTAATTTCTGTTCGTGTTAAGTTTTAATGTTGCTTTTTACTTTCAGTTGAAAAACGTGTTTTCTTATATTTAATTTCGGACCGTTTTTCAAATGCTGCCAGAAAATCCCCTTCACTTTTTCCCGTGTAAAATTTATCTTGGAGAACCGCCCTGGAAACTTTCCTCCCACGGAGAATTTTCCCCATGAACCCTTCCCACCCGCAGACAATCCCCCTCCCAAAAAAAATTTCCCCATTTCCCAGTAACAAATACCGTATGTGAGCAATGGGCAAATTGTGCAACTTACAGCCCTTTCCCCAGGGACTATGGAGGGCCATACCATCCTCAAAGGCGTAGTTAATGGAATTTTCAATTATGCTGAATCAAGTCGCTATCTTAAAATTTTGATCGGATGACTTTTGGGAAAAACGGGCGTGGGGAGGGGATTATCCTCGAGTCTTTTTGGTCACTTAAAAAGGGTTCTAGAACTTTTAATTTCCGATCAAACGAGCCCTCTTTCGACTTTCCAGTATTAACCGTTCAATACGATCACCCCCGAAAAAAAAAAAACAGACAAAAACCAAAAACACCCAACCTTCATCTTTCTACTGTAAAAAAAAAAAAAAAAAAAAAAAAAAAAAAAAAAAAAAAAAAAATTCTGTATATAGAAACTTGAAACCTCTATAATAGTGTTTGCTGATATGCTGAATTTGACGGTCTCGTTTTCATTAAGATCGCTTGACTCATTGGTGGTGTTCCCCACTTTTTCGGAAATCAGGCAATTTTTTCTGGGTTGTAGCTTTTGAACGGTAGCATTAAACTTAATGGACTTTAAATATTTGGAATCAGCATAACAAACCAATTGTTATGATGTATCAATTCTTATCAAAATTCTGTATTTTAGAGTTTCGTTCACTATTGAGCCCAGTCGCTCCATACTTACCGTTCGTTACCACGAACTGTTTGATAGAATAGAATTTCAAATTCAGAATAGATAGTAATCAAGTTTACTGGGAATAAAAAAAACAAGTCCTTAGAATAATAGTAGATGTTGCCTTCAATTTAATTTTTTCATAAGGATACCTTTATGTCACTATTTTTCCTGTTGATTGCATTTCATTCAAAAGCATAAAATATTGATTCCTAAATAAAACTTTTAAAACGCCAATTGGTGTTTTCTTAAGCATTCTGACTAGTTCTAGTCATTTGTCAACTGATTTTCTATACAATTGAAAGGAATGAATTTAAAAAGAAGATTAAATGAAATTATTATTTTCTATTGGTATTTTCTTAAGCATTCTGACTAGTTGTAGTCATTTGTCAACTAATTTTCTATACACTTGAAAGGAATGAATTTAAAAAGAAGATTGAATGAAATTTGTATTTTCTATTGGTGTTTTCTATATGGTCAATTGCTATTTTCTTAACCATTCTGACTAGTTGTAGTCATTTGTCAACTGATTTTCTATTCTCTTGAAAGGAATAAATTTAAAAAGAAGATTAAAAGAAATTGGTAGTTTCTATTGGTATTTTATATATGGTCAATTGGTATTTTCTTAAGCATTCTGACTAGTTGTAGTCATTTGTCAACTGATTTTCTATTTTCAAACAGTTCGTGGTAACTGTAAGTAAGGAGCGACCCGGCTCAATAGTAACCAAAACTCTAAAAACCGAAATTTGAATCCCCACATATACGTCAACAGAATCTCATTTTTATGCTGATTTCGAATACATAAGTTTCATTAAGTTTAGTTTTATCAATCAAAAGTTATATTCCTGAGACAAACTACCTTGTATTTGAAAACGGGGAAAAACGCCCCCAAAAAGTCATAGAACTTTAATAAAAATCACACCATCGGATTCAGTGTATCAGAAAACCATACAGCGGAAGTTTCAAGCTCCTATCTGCAAAAATGTGGAATTTTGTATTTTTTGTCAGAAAAAAGATCATGGATGCGTGTTTATTATTTTTTTTTTAATTCTTTTTTTTTATTTCCAAAGGGGTGATCGTATCGATCCAGTAGTCCTAGAATATCGTAACAGGGCTCATTTGGAAAGTTCTAGTGCCCTTTTTCAGTGACCAAAAAAATTGGAGGGCAACTTGGCCCCCTCCCACGCTCAATTTTTCCCAAAGTCGCCCAATCAAAATTTTGAGATAGCCATTTTGTGTAGCATAGTCGAAAGTCTAATAAATATGTCTTTGACGATGACTCAATCCCCCACAGTTCCCGGGAGAAGGGCTGGAATGTATGAACTTTGCTCATTGTTTACATATAGTATTGGTTAATGGGAAGTATAAAGACGTTTCAGGAGGGATTTTTTTCTGATGGGCGGGGGGTTACGTGGAAGGATCCTTCCATGGAGGATGTTTCCTTGGGAGAAGGGACATCTCTATGAAGGAGGCGCGGGATTTCCCAGCATTATTTAAAAACGAACCGAAATTAAATAAAAAAAACTAGTTTTTCAACTGAAAGTAAGGAACAACATTAAAAATTAAAACAAACAGAAATTATTCCGTATATGAAAGGGGCTGTCCCCTCCTACGCTAAAGTTTGAATCTGTCACACAACTTTATTTTTTAAAATAATAAAAAACTTTAGTGTAAAGAGCGAGATTTTGAGAAGGGGACAGCCCCTTTAATATACGGAATAATTTCTGTTCGTTTTAAGTTTTAATGTCTCTCCTTACTTTCAGTTAAAAAAAACTTTTTTTTATTTAAATTACTTGAAAGGAATGAATTTAAAAAGAAGATTAAATCAAATTGGTATTTTCTATTGGTATTTTCTATATGGTCAATTGGTATTTTCTTAAGCACTCTGACTAGTTGTAGTCATTTGTCAACTGGTCTTCTATACACATGAAAGGAATGAATTTAAAAAGAAGATTAAATGTAATTGGTATTTTATATTGCTATTTTCTATATGGTCAATTGGTATTTTGTTAAGCATTCTGACTAGTTGCAGTCATTTGTCAAATGATTTTCTATACAATTATGGAATGAATTTAAAAAGAAGATTTAATGAAATTGGTATATTCTTAAGCATTCTGACTAGTTGTAGTCATTTTTCAACTGATTTTCTATACAATTGAAAGGAATGAATTTAAAAAGAAGATTTAATGAAATTTGTATTTCCTATTGTTGTTTTTTCTATATGGTCAATTGGTATTTTCTTAAGCATTCTGAATAGTTGTAGTCATTTGTCAACTGATTTTCTGTACACTTGAAAGGAATGAATTTAAAAAGAAGATTAAATGAAATTGGTATTTTCTATTGGTATTTTCTATATGGTTAATTGGTATTTTCTTAAGCATTCTGACTAGTTGTAGTCATTTGACAACTAATTTTCTATACTCTTAAAAGGAATGAATTTAAAAAGAAGATTAAATGAAATGGGTATTTTCTATTGGTATTTTCTATATGGTTAATTGGTATTTTCTTAAGCATTCTGACTAGTTGTAGTCATTTGTCAACTGATTTTCTATACACTTAAAAGGAATGAATTTAAAAAGAAGATTAAATGAAATTGGTATTTTCTATTGGAATTTTCTATATGGTCAATTGGTATTTTCTTAAGCATTCTGACTAGTTGTAGTCATTTGTCAAATGATTTTCTATACACTTGAAAGGAATGAATTTAAAAAGAAGATTAAATGAAATTGGTATTTTCTATTGGAATTTTCTATATGGTCAATTAGTATTTTCTTAAGCATTCTGACTAGTTGTAGTCATTTGTCAAATGATTTTCTATACACTTGAAAGGAATGAATTTAAAAAGAAGATTGAATGAAATTGGTATTTTCTATTGGTATTTTCTATATAGTCAATTTGTATTTTCTTAAGCACTCTGACTAGTTGTAGTCATTTGTCAACTGATTTTCTATACACTTGAAAGGGATCAATCTAAAAAGAAGATTAAATGAAAATTGGTATTTTTATTGGTATTTTCTTAAGCATTCTGACTAGTTGTAGTCATTTGTCAACTGATTTTCTATACACTTGAAAGGAATGAATTTAAAAAGAAGATTAAATGAAATTGGTATTTTCTATATGGTCAATTGCTATTTTCTTAACCATTCTGACTAGTTGTAGTCATTTGTCAACTGATTTTCTATTCACTTGAAAGGAATGAATTTAAAAAGAAGATTAAATGAAATTGGTATTTTCTATTGGTATTTTCTATATGGTCAATTGGTATTTTCTTAAGCATTCTGACTATTTGTAGTCATTTGTCAACTGATTTTTATACAATTCAAAGGAATGAATTTAAAAAGAAGATTAAATGAAATTTGTATTTTCTATTGGTATTTTCTATATGGTAAATTGGTATTTTCTTAAGCATTCTGACTAGTTGTAGTCATTTGTCAACTGATTTTCTATACAATTGAAAGGAATGAATTTAAAAAGAAAGATTTAATGAAATAGGTATTTTCTATATGGTGACTTGGTATTTTCTTAAACATTCTGACTATTTGTAGTCATTTGTCAACTGATTTTTTTATACAATTGAAAGGAATGAATTTAAAAAGAAGATTAAATGAAATTGGTATTTTCTATATTGTCAATTGGTATTTTCTTAAGCATTCTGACTAGTTTTAGTCATTTGCCAACTGATTTTCTTTACAATTGAAAGGAATGAATTTAGAAAGAAGATTTAATGAAATTAGTATTTTCTATATGGTCAATTGGTATTTTCTTAAGCATTCTGACTAGTTGTAGTCATTTGTCAACTGATTTTCTATACAATTGAAAGGAATGAATTTAAAAGGAATATTTAATGAAATTGGTATTTTCTATTGGTATTTTCTGTATGGTCAATTGGTATTTTCTTAAGCACTCTGACTAGTTGTAGTCATTTGTCAACTGATTTTCTATACACTTGAAAGGAATGTATTTAAAAAGAAGATTAAATGAAATTGGTATTTTCTATTGGAATTTTCTATATGGCCAATTGGTATTTTCTTAAGCATTCTGACTAGTTGTAGTCATTTGTCAACTGATTTTCTATACACTTGAAAGGAATGAATTTAAAAAGGAGATTGAATGAAATTGGTATTTTCTATATGGTCAATTTGTATTTTCTTAAGCACTCTGACTAGTTGTAGTCATTTGTCAGCTGATTTTCTATACACTTGAAAGGGATGAATTTAAAAAGAAGATTAAATGAAATTGGTATTTTTATTGGTATTTTCTTAAGCATTCTGGCTAGTTGTAGTCATTTGTCAACTGATTTTCTATACACTTGAAAGGAATGAATTTAAAAAGAAGATTAAATGAAATTGGTATTTTCTATTGGTATTTTCTATATAGTCAATTGCTATTTTCTTAACCATTCTGACTAGTTGTTGTCATTTGTCAACTGATTTTCTATTCACTTGAAAGGAATGAATTTAAAAAGAAGATTAAATGAAATTGGTGTTTTCTATTGGTATTTTCTGTATGGTCAATTGGTATTTTCTTAAGCACTCTGACTAGTTGTAGTCATTTGTCAACTGATTTTCTATACACTTGAAAGGAATGAATTTAAAAAGAAGATTAAATGAAATTGGCATTTTCTATTGGTGTTTTATATATGGTCAATTGGTATTTTCTTAAGCATTCTGACTAGTTTTAGTCATTTGTCAACTGATTTTCTATACAAATTGAAAGGAATGAATTTAAAAAGAACATTTAATGAAATTGGTATTTTCTATATGGTGAATTGGTATTTTCTTAAACATTCTGTCTATTTGTAGTCATTTGTCAACTGATTTTTTTTATACAATTGAAAGGAATGAATTTAAAAAGAAGATTAAATGAAATTAGTATTTTCTATATGGTCAATTGGTATTTTCTTAAGCATTCTGACTAGTTTTAGTCATTTGCCAACTGATTTTCTTTACAATTGAAAGGAATGAATTTAAAAGAAGATTAAATGAAATTGGTATTTTCTATTGGTATTTTCTATATGATCAATTGGTATTTTCTTAAGCATTCTGACTAGTTGTAGTCATTTGTCAACTGATTTTCTATACAATTGAAAGGACTGAATTTAAAAAGAAGATTAAATGAAATTGGTATTTTCTATTGGTATTTTCTTAAGCATTCTGACTAGTTGTAGTCATTTGTCAACTGATTGTCTATACACTTGAAAGGAATGAATTTAAAATGAAGATTAAATGAAATTGGTATTTTCTATTGGTATTTTCTACATGGTCAATTGCTATTTTCTTAACCATTCTGACTAGTTGTAGTCATTTGTCAACTGATTTTCTATTCACTTGAAAGGAATGAATTTAAAAAGAAGATTAAATGAAATTGGTATTTTCTATATGGTCAATTGGTATTTTCTTAAGCATTCTGACTATTTGTAGTCATTTGTCAACTGATTTTTATACAATTCAAAGGAATGAATTTAAAAAGAAGATTAAATGAAATTTGTATTTTCTATTGGTATTTTCTATATGGTAAATTGGTATTTTCTTAAGCATTCTGACTAGTTGTAGTCATTTGTCAACTGATTTTCTATACAATTGAAAGGAATGAATTTAAAAAGAAAGATTTAATGAAATAGGCATTTTCTATATGGTGAATTGGTATTTTCTTAAACATTCTGACTATTTGTAGTCATTTGTCAACTGATTTTTTTATACAATTGAAAGGAATGAATTTAAAAAGAAGATTAAATGAAATTGGTATTTTCTATATGGTCAATTGGTATTTTCTTAAGCATTTTGACTAGTTTTAGTCATTTGCCAACTGATTTTCTTTACAATTGAAACGAATTCATTTAAAAAGAAGATTTAATGAAATTAGTATTTTCTATATGGTCAATTGGTATTTTCTTAAGCATTCTGACTAGTTGTAGTCATTTGTCAACTGATTTTCTATACAATTGAAAGGAATGAATTTAAAAGGAATATTTAATGAAATTGGTATTTTCTATTGGTATTTTCTGTATGGTCAATTGGTATTTTCTTAAGCACTCTGACTAGTTGTAGTCATTTGTCAACTGATTTTCTATACACTTGAAAGGAATGTATTTAAAAAGAAGATTAAATGAAATTGGTATTTTCTATTGGAATTTTCTATATGGCCAATTGGTATTTTCTTAAGCATTCTGACTAGTTGTAGTCATTTGTCAACTGATTTTCTATACACTTGAAAGGAATGAATTCAAAAAGAAGATTGAATGAAATTGGTATTTTCTATATGGTCAATTTGTATTTTCTTAAGCACTCTGACTAGTTGTAGTCATTTGTCAGCTGATTTTCTATACACTTGAAAGGGATGAATTTAAAAAGAAGATTAAATGAAATTGGTATTTTTATTGGTATTTTCTTAATCATTCTGGCTAATTGTAGTCATTTGTCAACTGATTTTCTATACACTTGAAAGGAATGAATTTAAAAAGAAGATTAAATGAAATTGGTATTTTCTATTGGTATTTTCTATTGGTATTTTCTATATGGTCAATTGCTATTTTCTTAACCATTCTGACTAGTTGTTGTCATTTGTCAACTGATTTTCTATTCACTTGAAAGGAATGAATTTAAAAAGAAGATTAAATGAAATTGGTATTTTCTATTGGTATTTTCTATATGGTCAATTGGTATTTTCTTAAGCACTCTGACTAGTTGTAGTCATTTGTCAACTGATTTTCTATACACTTGAAAGGAATGAATTTAAAAAGAAGATTAAATGAAATTGGCATTTTCTATTGGTGTTTTATATATGGTCAATTGGTATTTTCTTAAGCATTCTGACTAGTTTTAGTCATTTGTCAAATGATTTTCTATACAATTGAATGGAATGAATTTAAAAAGAAGATTTAATGAAATTGGTATTTTCTATATGGTGAATTGGTATTTTCTTAAACATTCTGTCTATTTGTAGTCATTTGTCAACTGATTTTTTTATACAATTGAAAGGAATGAATTTAAAAAGAAGATTAAATGAAATTAGTATTTTCTATATGGTCAATTGGTATTTTCTTAAGCATTCTGACTAGTTTTAGTAATTTGCCAACTGATTTTCTTTACAATTGAAAGGAATGAATTTAAAAAGAAGATTTAATGCAATTAGTATTTTCTATATGGTCAATTGGTATTTTCTTAAGCATTCTGACTAGTTGTTGTCATTTGTCAACTGATTTTCTATACAATTGAAAGGAATGAATTTAAAAGGAATGTTTAATGAAATTGGTATTTTCTACATGGTCAATTGGTATTTTCTTAAGCATTCTGACTAGTTGTAGTCATTTGTCAACTGATTTTCTATACAATTGAAAGGACTGAATTTAAAAAGAAGATTAAATGAAATTGGTATTTTCTATTGGTATTTTCTTAAGCATTCTGACTAGTTGTAGTCATTTGTCAACTGATTGTCTATACACTTGAAAGGAATGAATTTAAAATGAAGATTAAATGAAATCGGTATTTTCTATTGGTATTTTCTACATGGTCAATTGCTATTTTCTTAACCATTCTGACTAGTTGTAGTCATTTGTCAACTGATTTTCTATTCACTTGAAAGGAATGAATTTAAAAAGAAGATTAAATGAAATTGGTATTTTCTATTGGTATTTTCTATATGGTCAATTGGTATTTTCTTAAGCATTCTGACTAGTTGTAGTCATTTGTCAACTGATTTTCTATACAATTGAAAGGAATGAATTTAAAAAGAAAGATTTAATGAAATAGGCATTTTCTATATGGTGAATTGGTATTTTCTTAAACATTCTGACTATTTGTAGTCATTTGTCAACTGATTTTTTTATACAATTGAAAGGAATGAATTTAAAAAGAAGATTAAATGAAATTGGTGTTTTCTATATGGTCAATTGGTATTTTCTTAAGCATTCTGACTAGTTTTAGTCATTTGCCAACTGATTTTCTTTACAATTGAAACGAATGCATTTAAAAAGAAGATTTAATGAAATTAGTATTTTCTATATGGTCAATTGGTATTTTCTTAAGCATTCTGACTAGTTGTAGCCATTTGTCAACTCATTTTCTATACAATTGAAAGGAATGAATTTAAAAGGAATATTTAATGAAATTGGTATTTTCTATTGGTATTTTCTGTATGGTCAATTGGTATTTTCTTAAGCACTCTGACTAGTTGTAGTCATTTGTCAACTGATTTTCTATACACTTGAAAGGAATGTATTTAAAAAGAAGATTAAATGAAATTGGTATTTTCTATTGGAATTTTCTATATGGCCAATTGGTATTTTCTTAAGCATTCTGACTAGTTGTAGTCATTTGTCAACTGATTTTCTATACACTTGAAAGGAATGAATTTGAAAAAGAAGATTGAATGAAATTGGTATTTTCTATATGGTCAATTTGTATTTTCTTAAGCACTCTGACTAGTTGTAGTCATTTGTCAACTGATTTTCTATACACTTGAAAGGGAATAATTTAAAAAGAAGATTAAATGAAATTGGTATTTTTATTGGTATTTTCTTAAGCATTCTGGCTAATTGTAGTCATTTGTCAACTGATTTTCTATACACTTGAAAGGAATGAATTTAAAAAGAAGATTAAATGAAATTGGTATTTTCTATTGGTATTTTCTATATGGTCAATTGGTATTTTCTTAAGCACTCTGACTAGTTGTAGTCATTTGTCAACTGATTTTCTATACACTTGAAAGGAATGAATTTAAAAAGAAGATTAAATGAAATTGGCATTTTCTATTGGTGTTTTATATATGGTCAATTGGTATTTTCTTAAGCATTCTGACTAGTTTTAGTCATTTGTCAACTGATTTTCTATACAATTGAAAGGAATGAATTTAAAAAGAAGATTTAATGAAATTGGTATTTTCTATATGGTGAATTGGTATTTTCTTAAACATTCTGTCTATTTGTAGTCATTTGTCAACTGATTTTTTTATACAATTGAAAGGAATGAATTTAAAAAGAAGATTAAATGAAATTAGTATTTTCTATATGGTCAATTGGTATTTTCTTAAGCATTCTGACTAGTTTTAGTAATTTGCCAACTGATTTTCTTTACAATTGAAAGGAATGAATTTAAAAAGAAGATTTAATGCAATTAGTATTTTCTATATGGTCAATTGGTGTTTTCTTAAGCATTCTGACTAGTTGTTGTCATTTGTCAACTGATTTTCTATACAATTGAAAGGAATGAATTTAAAAGGAATATTTAATGAAATTGGTATTTTCTACATGGTCAATTGGTATTTTCTTAAGCATTCTGACTATTTGTAGTCATTTGTCAACTGATTTTTATACAATTCAAAGGAATGAATTTAAAAAGAAGATTAAATGAAATCAATATTTTCTATTGGTATTTTCTATATGATCAATTGGTATTTTCTTAAGCATTCTGACTAGTTGTAGTCATTTGTCAACTGATTGTCTATACAGTTGAAAGGAATGAATTTAAAATGAAGATTAAATGAAATTGGTATTTTCTATTGGTATTTTCTACATGGTCAATTGGTATTTTCTTAAGCACTCTGACTAGTTGTAGTCATTTGTCAACTGATTTTCTATACACTTGAAAGGAATGAATTTAAAAAGAAGATTAAATGAAATTGGTATTTTCTATTGGTATTTTCTATATGGTTAATTGGTATTTTCTTAAGCATTCTGACTAGTTGTAGTCATTTGTCAACTGATTTTCTATACACTTGAAAGGAATGAATTTAAAAAGAAGATTAAATGAAATTGGTATTTTCTATTGGTATTTTCTACATGGTCAATTGGTATCTTCTTAAGCATTCTGACTAGTTGCAGTCATTTGTCAACTGATTGTCTATACACTTGAAAGGAATGAATTTAAAATGAAGATTAAATGAAATTGGTATTTTCTATTGGTATTTTCTACATGGTCAATTGGTATTTATTAAGCATTCTGACTAGTTGTAGTCATTTGTCAACTGATTTTCTATACACTTGAAAGGAAGGAATTTAAAAAGAAGTTAAAATGAAATTGGTATTTTCTATTGGTATTTTCTACATGGTCAATTGGTATTTTCTTAAGCACTCTGACTAGTTGTAGTCATTTGTCAACTGATTTTCTATACACTTGAAAGGAATGAATTTAAAAAGAAGATTAAATGAAATTGGTATTTTCTATTGGTATTTTCTATATGGTTAATTGGTATTTTCTTAAGCATTCTGACTAGTTGTAGTCATTTGTCAACTGATTTTCTATACACTTGAAAGGAATGAATTTAAAAAGAAGATTAAATGAAATTGGTATTTTCTATTGGTATTTTCTACATGGTCAATTGGTATCTTCTTAAGCATTCTGACTAGTTGCAGTCATTTGTCAACTGATTGTCTATACAGTTGAAATGAATGAATTTAAAATGAAGATTAAATGAAATTGGTATTTTCTATTGGTATTTTCTACATGGTCAATTGGTATTTTCTTAAGCACTCTGACTAGTTGTAGTCATTTGTCAACTGATTTTCTATACACTTGAAAGGAATGAATTTAAAAAGAAGATTAAATGAAATTGGTATTTTCTATGGGTATTTTCTATATGGTTAATTGGTATTTTCTTAAGCATTCTGACTAGTTGTAGTCATTTGTCAACTGATTTTCTATACATTTTAAAGGAATGAATTTAAAAAGAAGATTAAATGAAATTGGTATTTTCTATTGGTATTTTCTACATGGTTAATTGGTATTTTCTTAAGCATTCTGACTAGTTGTAGTCATTTGTCAACTGATTTTCTATACATTTTAAAGGAATGAATTTAAAAAGAAGATTAAATGAAATTGGTATTTTCTATTGGTATTTTCTATATGGTCAATTGGTATTTTCTTAAGCACTCTGACTAGTTGTAGTCATTTGTCAACTGATTTTCTATACACTTGAAAAGAATGAGTTTAAAAAGAAGATTAAATGAAATTGGTATTTTCTATTGGTATTTTCTATATGGTTAATTGGTATTTTCTTAAGCATTCTGACTAGTTGTAGTCATTTGTCAACTGATTTTCTATACATTTTAAAGGAATGAATTTTAAAATTAAATTATATTGAATTAAATTTATTCTGTAATGTAGGCTACTTTTGAAACTAAATTTCTTTTTTTCAAATATGTTAATGCACGAAAAAAAAAATTACTAGAAGTTTATTACTGGCAATTTGGAACTTTTCAGCGTTATAAAGAAATGAAAAATTATTCAGAATACGTTTTGTTTTTAATACAGTAGAATTAGCCATCTAGCCTTGGTTTTTTGGAGGGGTTTAGCGCCACGCCTTTTTGTGAATTTCTGATTGTTTTAAGATGATTTTGACTGTTCATTTTAATCTTTATTCGTTTTAGGATTCTCTTATTCATTCATTTTAATTTCCGCTCCTTTTAACTATAAACTTTTCTTTTTGGTAAATATTTTTCAAATTTTACATCTTTTGTTTTTAGAGGCCAATGTTAATTAGCAGGACATTTTGTAAATTTTTATTTTAGCTAAAATGTAAAATGTAAATATCTAAAATGTTAGGTTGCAATATGCACTTTAGGCAGAACTGACATATCCCTCTAAAATTTGATCAGCCGTAGTTTTGTGCATAAAGTTCTAATATTATTTGTTACTAAGAAATTCGGGGTGAACGGGATTTTGTATCACACGGATTGAAAATCAACTCGATTCTTTTGTCTTCTGCCAGGCTGAGGATGTATCTGCTAAGTAAGCAGCCAAGACTTCGCGCCTTTTTTCACTGGACCAGGCTTTAGCTCGTATTGTACTGAGTCAGAGCATAGCCAGTTTGTGCCCTGGGACATTTCGCAACATGGACTTGGCTTGAACTTGCAATGGTTCAGGGCTTAACTTGTCATTTCACTGAGCCAAGACAAAGCTCATATTTGCAAAGAGTCAGGGCTAGCAAATTTTTCCACCGAGGCATGCCGCGGCTTGGAATTGCTGCGTTTTTGCCGACTCAGAGCTTCTTCTCTGACAGCATTATGATTCCCATGGCTAGGAAACGTGAGATTAGGTAATGTAAAACTTATCTATTCAGACAGAAGGAATAGGGTATGAAAGCTGGGAGTAGAAGATGTGATGATTGAGGAAGAGCTTGTAAGTCTTGTTAGTTTGTTGCTGACAAAGGAACTTTAGCAGTACACTTTATGGCAAGAAAGTGTAATGTATCGATAATAGTGGTATATGCCGCAGTGGAAACGACTGTCCGAGACAGTAGTAACATAAATAAGTTTTGCGCGCAGTTTATGGCTGATAGAGTGTAGGAAAGTAAAATGTCAGTGGGAATAGTGCAATTTTGGATGTTTTATAATCAAGTTATTTACCGTATTGTATTTGGTCGTCAAATGGCCCATAAGTTAATATGGTACTCGCATGATGGTGGAATGGGTAACCCATAGTCGTCGTTTATATTAAATATCATTAAATATCATATCAATTAAATTAAATATCATTTAATCAACTTTAAACAAAGGGCAAGGTAAAGTTAATGATACGGATAGTCTACTTTTACCCTCAGTCAATGGCCTGTAAGTTAGTATGGTACTCGCATGATGGTAGAATGGATAACCCATAGTCGTCGTTTATATTAAATATAATTAATTATCATTTCTATTAAATTAAATTTAATCACTTTTAAACAAAGGGCAAGGGAAAGTTAATGATACTTGTAGCGGATAGTCTTTTTTTCAGAAGGCCTCAATGATAAAGATTTAAAATGTTATAAAGGTTTATTTTAGTGCGCGTTTATTTCAAAAATGGGACACATCACAGCGCCACAAACGGACTTGGCCAGGGGAGGAACTAGCGTTGGAGTTTTTCCAGCAATTCCTAGCAAATGCGCATGCATGATCAGCCATCGGTAAAAATTCTTCGTAGTGCACTCGCGAAGGAGGAGCCAAGGAGAAATGCGCCACACATGATATGCCAGTAGTATTGATACAATTAAAGAGAGTGGACAGTCCCCCCATATAGCTATGATATTTACAACAAGACAGTCCCACCATATATCTATAATGATAAGTAGCGGACAGTACACCCGCCATACAAGCAGACAGTGTAATGACCGGAATTCAACCACCGTGAAAATTCGTGCTCTGTTCAAAGTGCGTGACGTTTCCTTTGTATGAAATTTTGAAATTCTTTCTGTAATTTAATTTGTTAGGCGTGGTTGACTTACGTTTAACCTTGAACACGGATATAAAAACTCCGACAATTTGTTATCTTCTCAGTTCAGAATTGGCATTTGAAATATAATGATGCATTCAAATAAAAGGAATATTAACGAAAGCTACACGCAAGAAGTAAGTTATTCTTGTATATTCATAGTGGGTAAAGAAATTAATTCTACTAAAATTTATACATACCCTATTATAGTTAACAGATTGTTAAATATTTTTTGAACCTGGATTTCCAGATGTCGGTAAAGAGCAATATCAAAACAAGAAAAAAAGTATGTAAACACTGCATTTAAATGGCTTGCGAGCTTAGTACACGAGGTAAATCATACCTATTTTTTATTCCGGACCAAAGTTCCCCACATTCGTTCCCCACCGGCCCCACATTCGTTCCCCACCGGCCCAAAGTGCCACAATCATCCACCCCCATCCCTCCAACCCAATCCCTCTAACCCCCTCCCTCCAACCCCTCTCCCTTCCAACCTCTCACCCCCCCCCCCCGCCAAACTTTTTTTTAAACTTTTTTTTTATCTTTTTTTTAACTTTTTTTTAACTTTTTTTGTACATCTCTTAGAATGTCATGAAACATACTTAAAACAAAAGAAATTTACATTTAATATTTTCCAACTTCAAAATGGGAATGATATAGATATATATGTTGCGACTTTTACTATTAGAAAAAATAATGTTTGTAGTGACCATTTTTTTTTCTAACAGTTTTTTTTTTTTTTTTTTTTTTTTTTACATCTCCAAATCATATCAGAAAAATAGAATGACACTTTTAATTTAAATTTTAAAAAACTTATTCTTGTGCATACTATTGATGAGGACTGAGGGTTCTCTTTCAAGTTTTTTTTCATGAAAAACAAATTTTTTTTTAGGATTTTCCAGAGCTCCGCCTACCCATTAAGAAGATAAGAAGGGGTGAAGCGACTCCAGTGGTCAGTTCAAACAGACCGACGGTTATACAACATGGTCGTAGGTCGAATCCATTAATACCATCAACTAAGAAAGTATGTTCGCATGACAGTGTTATTGTAGCATTGAATGCTGACAAGGAGCAGTATTTAAACTATGAAATAAGTACAGGTGTTCGCACTATCTGAAACGTATACGTGCTCTGTCATGAAACTAAGGAAAGGTATTTCTTTGAATTACCAAAAAAATTCCACTCTCTTGATGGTAAATATGCGAGATTGAGGTTTCCATAGAGGATCGAAGTAAAAGAAAGTGCTAATATAAAATTCAGTCTTCATGAAGAAGGGTATCTTCTTTATAGTGCTTCTGGTAATATGTTTCCAAGTTTTAAACCATATCATCAGCTTTCAGGTATTAGCATTCAAATGAAAGCAAAGACGAAAAAAAAGGCCTACTGTTCTGCTAATATCATAAACCATATCTTATCTACGTGCCGGAACTGTTACCTCTGTAAAAATAGTGTGATAATAGACAGTGAAGTTGCCAGAAAAATAAAAAGGTATTGGCAGGAAATATCACTAAGGAATATAAAGATGAATCGATGAAAAACAAAGTACCAGCAAACGTTACTGCCATTGATAAAACAGTCAATGAACCAAATAATACCAAAGACGAAAAGCATATTGACCCTGTCGATGACACACCTGTAAAAATTGTGTATGATTCAAAATGGAATAATGATTATTCTACTGATTATGAACTAAGAGAAGACAACAGCTATAGTATCAAGAGAGAACATGGTGAACGATTTTATGGAACAGATTCAAAATGACCAAAGTTGTTCATTGATATTAATAATGTATAATAACAATATATTTTTTGTATTAATATTCTACATGACATTATTTCATTAAAAATATGTTATGCATTACATTGTTATATGTTCATTATTTTTAGAGTGAGCCAGCATATCAAACGTTTAGAATGTCTATTAAACATCGGAGATGTAAGAAAAGGAATTTGCATATATCTTATGTCGGATAGATAGGTTAACATAGAGAAAATCTAAGTATAAGAATGAATAAATTCTCTATCAACATCTATTGACAGATACTTAGGATAGCATTGACAGAATCTAAGTATCAGAGTGAGTAACTTCTTTATCAATGTCTTTTGACAGATACGTTTGATAACACTGACATAATTTAAGTATCAAATTGAACAAATTCTTTATTAAAATTCATTATCGATATCATTTGTCGGCTACGTCAGATAACATTGACAAAATCTATGTATTAGAATAAATAAATTCTTTATCATCAGCCGTTTTCCGATTGGTCATTATGAAAAAATTGTAAGTAAGTAACAAACTCTTTCTTGAGTTCACCTATTGGATACACAATATAGAAATTATAAAAAAAAATAATTAGGCATTGAGATAGGCAAACATCCGCCCAGACACATAAGCAGAGGAAGTGAGAGAGACAAAAACATGTTTAAATGTAAGGATTCAAGCATACAAACTGACAGAGACAGGTACTGAGATAAGCATACACCCGCCCAGACACATAAGCAGAGGAAGTGAAAGAGACGAAAACACATATAAATATATAGATTCTGACTCACAAATCGACAAAACAGTCACTCAGATAAGCAAACATCCGCCCAGACACACAGGCAAGGAGAGTGAGAGAGGCAAAAACACATGCAAATATATTGATTCAGACACACAAACCGACAGAGACAGGTATTGAGATAGGCAAACATCCACCAAGGCACATAAAAAGAGGAAGTGAGGGAGACAAAAACACATATAAATGTAAGGATTCTGACACACAAACCAACAAAGACAGGCATTGAGATAGGCAAACATCTGCCCAGACACATAAGCAGAGGAAGTGAGGGAGACAAAAATACATATAAATATTTGGATTCAGGCATACAAACCGACAGATACAGGTACTGAGATAAGCAAACACCTGCCCAGACACATAAGCAGAGGAAGTGAGAGAGACAAAAACACATATAAATGTAAGGATTCTGAAATACAAAGCAACAATCACAGGCATTGAGATATGCAAACATCCTTCCAGACACATAGGCAAGGAGAGTGAGTGAGACAAAAACACATAAATATATTGATTCTGTCATACAAATCGATAGAGACAGTCACTGAGATACGCAAACATCCGCACAGACACATAAGCAG
The DNA here is from genome assembly GCF_049724085.1 of Artemia sp. Qi Xiang Cuo. NCBI lineage: Eukaryota > Metazoa > Arthropoda > Branchiopoda > Anostraca > Artemiidae > Artemia > Artemia sp. Qi Xiang Cuo. The sequence goes on from NC_142810.1 coordinate 39,180,729, forward strand.
AGGAAGTGAGAGAGACAAAAAAACATATAAATATAAGGATTCTGATATACAAAGTAATAATCACAGGCATTAAGATAGACAAAAATCCACCCAGACACATAGGCAAGGAGAGAGAGAGTGACAGAAACACATATAAATATATAGATTCAGACATACAAAGGAACAATCACAGGCATTGAGATAGGCAAACATCCGCCCAGACACATAAGTAGAGAAAGTGAAAGAGACAAAAACACATATAAATATATAGATTCTGACATACAAATCGACAAAGACAGTCACTGAGATAAGCAAACATCTGCTCAGACACATAGGCAAGGAGAGTAAGAGAGACAAAAACACATGCAAATATATTTATTCAGGCATAAACACCGACAGACAGGCATTGAGATAGGCAAACACCCGCCCAGACACATAAGCAGAGGAAGTGAGGGAGACAAAAAACACATATAAATATATGGATTCTGACATACAAACCGACAAAAACAGGCATTGAGATAGGCAAACATCTGCCCAGACACATAAGACGAGGTAGTGAGTGAGACAAAAACACATATAAATATATAGATTCAGTCATACAAACCGACAGAGACAGGGACAGAGATAAGCAAAAACCCACCCAGACACATAAGCAGAGAAAGTGAGAGAGACAAAAACACATATAAATGTAAGGATTCTGACATACAAAGCAACAATCATAGGCATTGAGATAGGCAAACATCCGCCCAGACACATAGGCAGGGAGTGTGAGAGAGACAAAAACACATATAAATATATGGATTCTGACATACAAACCGACAAAAACAGGCATTGAGATAATCAAACATCCGCCCAGACACATAAGCAGAGGAAGTGAGGGAGACAAAAACACATATAAATATATGGATTCAGTCATAGAAACCGGCAAAGATAGGTACTGAGATAAGCAAACACCCACCCAGACACATAAGCAGAGAAAGTGAGAGAGACAAAAACACATATAAATGTAAGGATTCTGACATACAAAGCAACAATCACAGGCATTGAGAGAGGCAAACATCCGCCCAGACACAAATGCAAGGAGAGTGAGAGAGACAAAAACACATATAAATATATGGATTCTGGCATACAAACTGACAAAAACAGGCACTGAGATAAGCAAACACCCGCCCAGACACATAAGCAGAGGAAGTGAGAGAGACAAAAACACATAAATGTAAGGATTCGGCTAGCCACTCTAAGTGAACCTAGATCAACCCAACTTTTTGGATATCTCTCTCCTTAAGACTGTGCGTCTGAGCGAGTTTGCCTATCTCAATGCCTGTCATTGTTGGTTTGTATGTCAGAATCCATTTTTTTATATGTTTTTTTTTTTGTCTTTCTCTCTCACTTCCTCCGCTTATGTGTCTGGGCGGGTGTTTGCCTATCTCTACGCCTGTCATTGTTGCTTTGTATGTCTGAATATATATATGTGCATGGGTTTTCGTCTCTCTCTCTCTCTGGGCCTATGTGTCCGGGCGGATATTTTCTTATCTCAGTGTCTGTCTTTCTTGTTTTTTATTTGAGAATCCATTTACTTATTAGTGTTTTGTCTATCTCACTTCCTCTAATTATTTGTCTGGGTGGATGTCTACACATCTCAATGCCTGTGATTGTCGCTTTGTATCTCAGAATTCTTACATTTATATGTGTTTTTGTTTCTCAGACTTCCTCTGCTTGTGTGTCTGGGTGGGTGTTTGCTTATCTCAGTGCCTGTCTCTGTCGGTTTGTATGCCTGAATCCATATAATTATATATGTTTTTGTCTCCCTCACTTCCTCTGCTTATTTGTCTGGGCGGGTGTTTGCCTATCTCAATGCCTGTCTTTGTTGGTTTGTGTGTCAGAATCCTTACATTTATTTGTGTTTTTATCCCTCCCACTTCCTCTGCTTATGTGATTGGGCGGATGTTTGCCTATCTCAATGTCGGTTTGTATGTCAGAATCCATATATTTATACGTGTTTTTGTCTCCCTCGCTTCCTCTGTTTATGTGTCCGGGCAGGTATTTGCCTATCTCAATGCCTGTCTTTGTTGGTTTGTGTGTCAGAATCCTTACATTTATATGTGTTTTTGTCTCTCTCACTCTCCTTCCCTATGTGTCTGGGTGGGTGTTTGCATATCTCAATGCCTGTCATTGTCGGTTTGTATGTCAGAATCTATATATTTATAGATGTTTTTGTCTCTCTCACTTCCTCTGCTTATGTGTCTGGGCAGATGTTTGCCTATCTCAATGCCTGTTTTTGTCGGGTTGTATGTCAGAATCCATAAATTTATATGTGTTTTTTGTCTCCCTCCCTTCCTCTGCTTATGTTTCTGGGTGGGTTTTCGCCTATCTCAATGCCTGTCTCTGTCGGTTTGTATGCCTGAATCAATATATTTGCATGTGTTTTTGTCTGTGTCACTCTCCTTGACTATGTGTCTGGGCGGATGTTTGCTTATCTCAGTGACTTTCTTTGTCGATTTGTATGGCAGAATCTATATATTTATATGTGTTTTTGTCTCTCTCACTTCCTCTGCTTATTTGTGTGGGCGGGTGTTTGCCTATCTCAATGCCTGTGATTGTTCCTTTGTATGTCTGAATCTATATATTTATATTTGTTTTCGTCTCTCTCACTCTCCTTGCCTATGTGTCTGGGCGGATGTTTTTCTATCTCAATGATGGTGATTGTTGCTTTGTATGTCAGAATCCTTACATTTATATGTGTTTTTGTCTCTCTCACTTCCTCTGCTTATGTGTCTGGGTGGGTGTTTGCTTATCTCAGTGCCTGTCTCTGTCAGTTTGTATGCCTGAATCCATATATTTATATGTGTTTTTGTCTCTCTCACACTCCTTGCCTATGTGCTGGGCGGATGTTTGTCTATCTCAATGCCTGTGAATGTTGCTTTGTATGTCAGAATCCTTACATTTATATGTGTTTGTGTCTCTCTCACTTCCTATGCCTATATGTCTGGGTGGGTGTTTGCTCATCTCAGTACCTGTCTCTGTCAGTTTTTATGCCTGAATTAATATTTTCATATGTGTTTTGTCTCCCTCACTTCCTCTGCGCATGTGTCTGGGCGGTTGTTTGCATATCTCAATGCCTGTCTTTGTTGGTGTGTACGTCAGAATCCGTACATTTATATGTTTTTGTCTCTCCCACTTTTTTTGCTTATGTGACTGGGTGGATGTTTGCTTATCTCAGTGCCTGTCTCTGTCAGTTTGTATGCCTGAATCCATATATTTATAAGTGTTTTTGTCTCTCTCACTCTCCTTGCCTATGTGTCTGCGCGGATGTTTGCCTCTCTCAATGCCTGTGATTGTTGCTTTGTATGTCAGAATCCTTATATTTATATGTGTTTTTGTCTCTTTCACTTCCTCTGCTTATGTGACTGGGCGGGTGTTTGCTTATCTCAGTACCAGCCTCTGTCGGTTTGTGTGGCTGAATCCATACATTTATATGTGTTTTCGTCTTCCTCACTTCCTCTGCTTATGTGTCTGGGCAGGTGTTTGCCTATCAATGCCAGTCTTTGTTGGTTCGTGTGTCAGAATCCTTACATTTTTATTTGTTTTTGTCTCTCTCACTTCCTCTGCTTATGTGTCTGGGCGGAGTTTTGCCTATCTCAATACCCGTTTGTGTCGGTTTTTATGCCAGAATCAATATATTTTAATCTGTTTCTTTATCTCTCACTCTCGCAGCTTATGTGTCTGGGCGGATGTTTGCTTATCTCAACGCCTGTCTTTGTTACTTTGTGTGACGGAATCGATATGTCATTAGGTGTTTTGTCTCTGTAACTTCCTCAGCTCATGTTTCGGAGCGGATGTGTGCGTATCTCAATGCCTGTCTTTGTCGATGTGTTTGTAAGAATCCATATATGTATATGTGTTTTTGTTCTCACTCACTTCCTCTGCTGATGTGTCTGGACGGGTGTTTGTCTATCTCAACGCCTGTCTCTGTCGGTGTGTATGCCTGAATCAATATATTTGCATGTGTTTTTGTCTCTCTTACTCTCCTTGCCTATGTGTCTGAGCAGATGTTTGCTTATCTCAGTGACTGTTTTTGTGGATTTGTATGTCAGAATCTATATATTTATATGTGTTTTTGTCTCTTTCCCTTTCTCTACTTATGTGTCTGGGCGGGTGTTTTCCTATCTCAATGCCTGTGATTGTTCCTTTGTATGTCTGAATCTATATATTTATATGTGTTTTTGTCACTCTCGCTCTCCTTGCCTATGTGTCTGGGTGGATGTTTGTCTATCTCAATGCCTGTGCTTGTTCCTTTGTATGTCTGAATCTATATATTTATATGTGTTTTTGTCACTCTCGCCCTCCTTGCCTATGTGTCTAGGCGGATGTTTGTCTATCTCAATGATGGTGATTGTTGCTTTGTATGTCAGAATCCTTACATTTATATGTGTTTTTGTCTCTGTCACTTCCTCTGCTTATGTGTCTGGGTGGGTGTTTGCTTATCTCAGTGCCTGTCTCTGTCGGTTTGTATGCCTGAATCCATATATTTATAAGTTTTTTTTGTCTCTCTCACTCTCCTTGCCTATGTGTCTGGGCGGATGTTTGCCTATCTCAATGCCTGTGATTGTTGCTTTGTATGTCAGAATCCTTACATTTATATGTGTTTTTGTCTCTCTCGCTTCCTCTGCTTATGTGTCTGGGCGGGTGTTTGCTTATCTCAGTACCTGTCTCTGTCGGTTTGTATGCTTGAATCCGTATATTTATATGTGTTTTTGTCTCCCTCACTTCCTCTGCTTATGTTTCTGGGCAGGTGTTTGCCTATCTCAATGCCTGTCTTTGTTGGTTTGTGTGTCAGAATCCTTACATTTATGTGTATTTTTATCTCCCTCACTTCCTCTTTTTATGTGCCTTGTTGGATGTTTGCCTATCTCAATGCCTGTCTCTATCGGTTTGTATGTCTGAATCAATATATTTGCATGTGTTTTTGCCTCTCTCACTCTCTTTGCCTATGTGTCTGGGCGGATGTTTGCTTATCTCAGTGACTGTTTTGTCGATTTGTATGTCAGAATCTATATATTTATATGTGTTTCTGTCTCTTTCACTTCCTCTGCTTTTGTGTTTAGTTGGATGTTTGCTTAGCTCAGTACTTGTCTCTGTCGGTTTTCATGCCTTAATCTTTAAATTTATACATGTTTCCGTCTCTCTGACTTCCTCTGCTTATGTGTCTGTGCGGATGTTTGCCTATCTCAATGCCTATTTTTTTTTTTTAATTTCTTTATTGTGTATGCAAGAGGTGAATTCAAGAAAGAATTTGTTACTTACTTACAATTTTTTAATAATGACACATCCGACAACGGCTGATGATAAAGAATTTATTCATTCTAATAGATAGATTTTGTCAATGTTATCTGACGTACCCGACAAATGATATCGATAAAGAATTTTAATAAAGAATTTGTTCAATTTGATACTTAAATTATGTCAGTGTTATCAAACGTATCTGTCAAAAGACATTGATAAAGAATTTACTCACTCTAATACTTAGATTCCGTCAAAGCTATCATAAGTATCTGTCAATAGATGTTGATAGAGAATTTATTCATTCTCATACTTAGATTTTCCCCATGTTAACCTATCTATCCAACATGATGTATGCAAATTCCTTTTCTTACATCCCAAATGTTTTAATAGACATTCTAAACATTTGATATGTTAGCTTACTCTAAAAATAATGAACATATAACAATGTAATGCACGACATATTTTTAATGAAATAATGTCATGTAGAATATTAATACAAAAAATATATTGTTATTATACATTATTAATATCAATGAACAACTTTGGTCATTTTGAATCTGTTCCATAAAATGGTTCACCATGTTCTCTCTTGATACTATAGCTGTTGTCTTCTCTTAGTTCGTAATCAGTAGAATAATCATTATTCCATTTTGAGTCATACACAATTTTTAAAGGTGTGTCATCGACAGGCTCAATATGCTTTTCGTCTTTAGTATTATTTGGTTCATTGACTGTTTAATCAATGGCAGTAACGTTTGCTGGTACTTTGTTTTTCATCGATTCATCTTTATATTTCCTTAGTGATATTTCCTGCCAAAACCTTTTTTTATTTTTCTGGCAACTTCACTGTCTATTATCACACTATTTTTACAGAGGTAACAGTTCCGGCACGTAGACAAGATATGGTTTATGATATTAGCAGAAGAGTTGTCCTTTCTTTTCGTCTTTGCTTTCATTTGAATGCTAATTCCCGAAAGCTGACGATATGGTTTAACACTGGGTAACATGTTACCACAAGCACTAGCAAGAAGATGCCCTTCTTCATCAGGTATTATTTTTATGTTGGCATTCTATTTGACTGCAATCATTTCCCGAGATCTGAATTTCGCATATCCACCATCATAAGATGTGAATTTTTTTGGTACTCCAAAGAAATTTAATTCCTTACTGTCCTGGTAATCCACGCAGACGTTTCCGATGGTGCTACCACTTGTACTTATTTCATAGTTGAAATACTTCTCCTTGTCAGCATTCAATGCTACAATAACACTATCATGCGAACATACTTTCTTAGTTGATTGTATTAATGGATTCAACCTACGACCATGTTGTATAACCGTTGGTCTGTTTGAACTGACCACTGGAGTCTCTTCACCCCTTCTTATCTTCTTAATGGGTAGGGGGAGCTCTGGAAAATCATAAAAAAAGTTTTGTTTTTCATGAAAAAAATCTTGAAAGAGAACCATCAGTCCTCATCAATAGTATGTACAAGCATAAGTTTTTTAAAATTTAAATTAAAAGTGTCATTCTATTTTTCTGATATGATTTAGAGATGTAAAAAAAAAGTTTAAAAAAAATTAAAAAAAAAAACTGTTAGAAGAAAAAATTGGTCACTACAAACATTATTTTTTCTAATAGTAAAAGTCGCAACATATATATCTATATAATTCCCATTTTGAAGTTGGAAAATATTAAAAGTGAATTTCTAATGTTTTATGTTTCATGACATTCTAAGAGATGTAAAAAAAAGTTAAAAAAGTTAAAAAAGGATGGGGGTGGACGATTTTGGCACTGTGGGCCGGTGGGGAACGAATGTGGGGCCGGTGGGGAACGAATGTGGGGAACTTTGGTCCGGAATAAAAAATAGGTATGATTTACCTCGTGTACTAAGCTCGCAAGCCATTTAAATGCAGTGTTTACATACTTTTTTTTCTTGTTTTGATATTGCTCTTTACCGACCTCTGGAGATCCAGGTTCAAAAAATATTTAACAATCTGTTAACTATAATAGGGTCTGTATAAATTTTAGTAGAATTAATTTCTTTACCCACTATGAATATAAAAGAATAACTTACTTCTGTCGTGTAGCTTTCGTCAATATTCCTTTTATTTGAATGCATCATTATATTTCAATTGCCAATTCTGAACTGATAAAATAACAAATTGTCAGAGTTTTTATATCCGTGTTCAAGGTTAAACATAAGTCAACCACGCCTAACAAATTAAATTACAGAAAAAATTTCACAATTTCAAACAAAGGAAACCTCACGCACTTTGAACAGAGCACGAATTTTCACGGTGGTTGAATTCAGGTCGTTACACTGTCTGCTTGTATGGCGGGTGTACTGTCCGCTACTTATCATTATAGATATATGATGGGACTGTCTTGTTGTAAATATTATAGCTATATGGGTGGACTGTCCGCTCTCTTTAATTGTATCAATACTACTTATGCCAAGAAACTTTTCAGTGGAGAAGATAGCTGTAGAATGCTAATATTGAATTATGATACCGGCATAGGACCATGTTATTCTGAGACCGCCATAGGACCATGTTATTCTGAGACCGCCATAGGACCATGTTATTCTGACACCGCCATAGGACCATGTTATTCTGAGAGTAGATTACCAGACCGGTTATTTGGCAAGGTATAATGTGGTCAAACATGTTTTGAGAGTATGCAGTTTGTTATTAAAAAATTGGACACTACAATCAGAATTGTTTGATTGACATTTAAAAAGGGGTAATGAGATTTGCGAATTGGAGTGTAGGATTTTGCGAATTTGATCCTATTAAGGATTGACTTGAAATAAAATTTTTTAACAAGAAATGGCTGAAAAGTGTTTTGGGGGAGATGGGGATGATTGTGTACTGTATAATACACAAGTGATGTTTGGACAGTGTTGTCAATTTAAAAACAATCGGAATTCATTGATTGACATTTGCAAAAAGGGGGTAATTAGTGATTGGATAATTTTTTAACATGAAATCTCTAAATAAAATATTTTTGGAGCATGTACTTGACGATGGAGAAAAAAGGTTAAAGTGATTAGCAATTACGAGCGAGGATTCCCCCCACTAGTTCCTGGCAGTAGGCTACGCATATCAAGTTGAAAATTTGACAGAATGAGGTATTTGAGGTGGAACTTGAACTAAATCAAAATACACTATGTGCACGCAGATTTTCAAAATGGCATATCTCAAAAAGGGATTTTTGTATTAAGTTGGAACTTTTAGAGAGTGCTTAAAGGGAAAGTCGATTCACCAAAAGGAAATATGTGCACGCTCAGGCCTGGATAAAAGGGTTAAAGTGATTAGCAATTACGAGCGAGGATTCCCCCACTGGTTCCTGGCAGTAGGCTATGCATATCAAGTTGAAAATTTGACAGACTGAGGTATTTGAGGTGGAACTTGAACTAAATCAAAATACACCATATGCACCCAGATTTTCAAAATGGCATATCTCAAAAAGGGATTTGTGTATTAAGTTGGAACTTTCAGAGATTGCATAAAGGAAAGTCGATTCACCAAAAGGACATCTGTTCACTCTCAGGCCTGGATAAAAAGGTTAAAGTCATTAGCAATTACGAGCGAGGATTCCCCCATTGGTTCCTGGCACTAAGCTATGCATATCAAGTTGAAAATTTTACAGAATGAGGTATTTGAGGTGGAACTTGAACTAAATCAAAATACACCATATGCACCCAGATTTTCAAAATGGCATATCTCAAAAAGGGATTTGTGTATTAAGTTGGAACTTTCAGAGATTGCTTAAGGGAAAGTCAATTCACCAAAAGGAAATATGTGCACGCTCAGGCCTGGATAAAAGGGTTAAAATGATTAGCAATTACGAGCGAGGATTCCAACTTCTGCAGTAGGGTTCTCTGATACGCTGAATCTGATAGTGTGCTTTTTATTAAAGTTTTATGACTTTTAGAGGGTATTTCCCACTTAATTCGAAAATGTGGCAAATTTTCTCAGGCGCCTAACTTTTGACGGGTATAACTAAACTTGGTGCAACTTATATATTTGAAATCAACACACAAATGTAGTTCTTTTGCTTTATCTTTTGGTATCAAAATTCCGTCTTTTAGAGTTTCGGTTACTATTGAGCTGATTCGGTCCTTACTCTCTTTTGATAGTACTAAAGAACTTTCAACAGAGAACTTTCAAAACTTTAGACATCTCTTTTGAAAGTACTAAAGAACTTTAGCGTAAAGAGTGGGGATTTTCCTTCATGGACAATCCCCTTCTTCCACACAAAATCCCTCCATGGAAAGATGTTCCCACGTAAATTCCTCCCCCGACCCCCTCCTCCATCAGAAAAAGTCCGCCCTGAAAACTTCTGTATACTTCCCAATAACCAATACGATATGTAAACATTGGACAAAGTTCATAACTTGCAGACCTTTCCCTGGGGACTGTGGGGGGATCAAGTCATCCTCAAAGACATAGTTATTGTATTTTCGACCATGCTGAAGAATATGGCTAGAAATTTAATTCAGGAAATTATGAAAAAAAAAATTTAGACGGGGTTACGTGCGCGCACGTAACACCGTCAAAAATTTTTTTTTCATAATTTGCTGAATTAAATTTCTGTATTGTCTATCCTGTCTGTGCGTGTGCCGTCTCAATGTGTGTGTCTTCACCCATTTTTGCCTTTTTAAGCCCCTCCCCCCAACCAACAAAAAAATTCCCTCGCACGTGCCTGGTGATGTCAAACCTACACTCCGACATTTCTTCATCTTAATTGACTTTAGAAATATCATGCAAAATATACGAGCCAATCAGATGTTACAATCTTTTTGTTTGTTTGAGCTTAGCATCCGATTTTTAATTATCAACGACGCCTTTCTAACAAACTAATCTCAAGTTAAGGCAATTGTCCAAAAATAATCAGAAAAAACCTTGGGATTTTCACGAACCGTCTTATAAACTCATGTGGTTCACCCATTTTTGCCTTTTTAAGCCCCCCACCAACAAAAAATTTCCCTCGCACGTGCCTGGCGATATCAAACCTACACTCTGACATTTCTTCATCTTAATTGACTTTAGAAATATCATGCAAAATATACGAGCCAATCAGGTGTTACAATCCTTTTGTTTGTCTGAGTTTAGCATTCGATTTTTTAATTATCAACGACGCATTTATAACAAACTACTCTCAAGTTAAGGCAATTGTCCAAAAAATCAGAAAAAACCTTGGGATTTTCACGAATCGTCTTATAAACTCATGTAGTTCACCCATTTTTGCCTTTTTATGCCCCCCACCAACAAAAAATTTCCCTCGCACGTGCCTGGTGATGTAAAACCTACACTCCGACATTTCTTCATCTTAATTGACTCTAGAAATATCATGCAAAATATACGAGGCAATCAGGTGTTACGATCCTTTTGTTTGTCTGAGTTTAGCATCCGATTTTTTAATTATCAACGACGCATTTCTAACAAACTACTCTCAAGTTAAGGCAATTGTCCAAAAAATCAGAAAAAACCTTGGGATTTTCACGAACCGTCTTATAAACTCATGTAGTTCACTCTTTTTTGCATTTTTAAGCCCCCCACCAAAAAAAAATTCCCTCGCATGTGCCTGGTGATGTAAAACCTACACTCCGACATTTTCTCATCTTAATTGACTTAAGAAATATCATGCAAAATATACGAGGCAATCAGGTGTTATAATCCTTTTGTTTCAGCCTAAAGCTGTTTTGATGGGTTTCACAAGTCCATGCACGTACAAAGAATTTTTTGGGGAGGAGGTAAAAAACTGAATTTCAGGTGATTGCTAAGAGTATTTTGATCTTCGCTTGTAAAACGGGTGCTATGGGGCGATAGCTCTTTTTATTGCAGAAAAGATTGCACTCATCTGCATGCCATAGCAAAAGCAAAAGATTTGGGCGGATTATGAACGGCTGATATTAAAAAAATATATGAAACTGTAAAAATGAGACTACACGACCGCGATTTGAAAGAATGTTAATACTCATGTCAGTGTAATTAAAATGGGAACAGCGGATTTTATAAATTAAATTTATAAATTTAATAAATTAAATTTATCATACGATCTAAATTATTTCATCAGATATGTCAGCACTCATAAACGATGTTAGACTTTGACTTTTCATCCCAATTGAATTAAAAAATAAGCATTTTCAATTAGAAATAAGGAGCATCGTTAAAAACTAAGACGAATGGAAATTATCCCGTATATGAAGTTAGCTACCCCCTCCAAAATATCTTGTTCTTTATGTTAGACTTTAACTTTTCATTCCAATTAAATTAAAAAATAAGCATTTTCAACTAGAAATAAGGAGCATCGTTAAAAACTAAGACAAATGGAAATTATTCCGTATATGAAGTTAGCTACCCCCTCCGAAATACCCTGTTCTTTATGTTAGACTTTGACTTTCCATCCCAATTAAATTAAAAAATAAGCATTTTCAACTAGAAATAAGGAGCATCGTTAAAAACTAAGACGAATGGAAATTATCCCGTATATGAAGTGTGCTACCCCCTCCGAAATTCCTTGTTCTTTATGTTGGACTTTGACTTTTCATCCCAATTAAATTAAAAAATAAGCATTTTCAACTAGAAATAAGGAGCATCGTTAAAAACTAAGACGAATGGAAATTATTCCTGTATATGAAGTTAGCTACCCCCTCCGAAATACCTTGTTCTTTATGTTAGACTTTGACTTTTCATTCCAATTAAATTAAAAAATAAGCATTTTCAACTAGAAATAAGGAGCATCGTTAAAAACTAAGACGTATGTAAATTTTTCCTGTATATGAAATTAGCTACCCCCTCCGAAATAGCTTGTTCTTTATGTTAAACTTTGATTTTTCATCCCAATTAAATTAAAAAAATAAGCATTTTCAACTAGAAATAAGGAGCATCGTTAAAAACTAAGACGAATGGAAATTATCCCGTATATGAAGTTAGCTACCCCCTCCGAAATATCTTGTTCTTTATGTTAGACTTTGACTTTTCATTCCAATTAAACTAAAAAATAAGCATTTTCAACTAGAAATAAGGAGCATCGTTAAAAACTAAGACGAATGGAAATTATCCCGTATATGAAGTTAGCTACCCCCTCCGAAATACCTTTTTCTTTATGTTAGACTTTGACTTTTCATCCCAATTAAATTAAAAAATAAGCATTTTCAACTAGAAATAAGGAGCATCGTTAAAAACTAAGACGAATGGAAATTATACCGTATATGAATTGAGCTACCCCCTCAGATATACCTTGTTCTTTATGTTATTCTTTGAATTTTCATCCGAATTAAATTAAAAAATAAGCATTTTCAACTAGAAATAAGGAGCATCGTTAAAAACTAAGACGAATGGAAATTATCCCGTATATGAAGTTACCCCCCCCCGTATATGAAGTTTAGCAATTGACATGTAAAAATATGTCACGAGATGAAACCGAATTAGCATGTATATTTGGGCTAATGAGATGCGAGTCTCTTCTAGGTGTGAGAAATTTACGTCTAAAAAACCGGCAGTTTCTTGTTTACATGTGATATCTATCTAATATTCTAATTTAAGAAAAATCGTTACTTGTCATTCGCGAAGATAAATATTCTGAGGCCTTAATAATAAAAATAGTTTTTATTAAACATAAACCAGGGCGTCTTGGGTATGTGTTAAAATATTCAGTTTCTTTAGTGTAAAATCTAGTTTCAATTTGAAACTTTATACAGTTTGAATATCCATTCTATCGATATAACTTCAAGGATGTAAGGTGTTTTCGATTGCGAATGCATTGGCTTGAAGAAATCGGCATGTGGAGTGATTTTTGAATGTGCGTTTCTACTGTTGACTACAGATCATCAAGAAGTCTCTTGTTATCACTGGTATATAAACTACAATATGTATGACTACAATGAAGAAAGGTGGCGCAATACACTATACTTTATAAACAAAATAGGTTTATATAATAGAATGATACTTCCATCCTATAACAAAGGGAAGGATTTATCCTATGTACAAGAGGAAGTTAGAGAGATATGCTGTTTTTTGGCGTAACAGCACTGTACATAAAAGGGAATGTGCCCACTGATAAACTTTTAATCGACAACTACAAATCAGATATACCAATATTCAACTTTGAAGATTTTAATTGTGAGGTATTTCCGAGTATAATACACAACCCAGAGGACGAGGTTCGATTTTTTAGCAAATGGGTACCAATAGATATTCCTTCTCGGAATATGTGTGTGAGATATCCTAGGAAGAAGAAGAACAAACAAATCCGTGATATAGATTGGAATCACACTGAGTGGATGACAAACAATGATGAATTTTTACAATAGTCATCACACCCATGACTACCCAACGGTCTTTTTAAAGACCACCAATTCTATAAACACTTCGTAACCATGGTAATATGAATCTTTTAGATTCAATATTCGAAGCTAGCTTCAACAGAAGCTTAGGATAGTAGCGGACACCCTACTGTAGGGCTCATTTGAACGACAATTAAAAGTTCTAGTGCCCTGTTTAAGTGACCAAAAAACTGAAGGGGCAGCTATGCCCCATTAAATGCTCAAATTTCCCAAAGTTACACGATCCAAATTTTTAGAAAGCCATTTTGTTCAGCATAGTAGAAATATCTAATAACTTTGTCATTGAGGATGACTTAATCCCCCACAGTCTCCAGGGGAAGGGCTGCAAGTTATGAACTTTGCCCTTTGGTTACATATAGTTTTTGTTATTGGTAAGTATACCGATGTTTTCAGGGCGGACTTTTTCGGATGGGGGCGGGGGTCGGGGGAGGAATTTACGTGGGAACATCTTTCCATGGAGGGATTTTGTATGGAAGAAGGGGATTGTCCATGAAGGAAAATCCCCACTCTTTACGCTAAAGTTCTTTAGAACTTTCAAGAGAGATATCTAAAGTTTTGAAAGTTCTCTGTTGAAAGTTCTTTAGTACTATCAAAAGAGAGTAAGGAGCAACCCAGCTCAATAGTAACCGAAACTCTAAAAAACGGAATTTTGATACCAAAAGATACAGCAAAAGAATTAGATTTGTGTGTTGATTTCAAATATATAAGTTGCACCAAGTTTAGTTATACCCGTCAAAAGTTAGGCGCCTGAGAAAATTTGCCACATTTTCGAAAAAAGTGGGAAATACCCTCTAAAAGTCGTAAAACTTTAATAAAAATCACACTATCAGATTCAGCATATCAGAGAACCCCACTGCAGGAGTTTTAAGTTCCTATCTGCAAAAATGTGCAATTTTGTTTTTTTTGCCCTGATGCGTGTTTATTTTATTTTTTTTCCCAGGGGTGATCGTATCAAACCAGTGGTCCAAGAATATCGTGGGAGGGCTCATTCAAACGGAAATTGAAAGTTCTAGTGTGCTTTTTAAAGGACCAAAAAAGGGAGGGCAAATAGGCCCCCTCCCACGCTCATTTTTTTCCGAAGTCACCCGATTAAAATTTTGAGATAGCTATTTTGTTCAGCATGATCAAAAAATACAATAACTATGTCTTTAAGGAGGACTTAATCCCCCCACAGTCCCCAGGGAAAGGTCTGCAAGTTATGAACTTTGTCCAATGTTTACATATAGTATTGGTTATTGGGAAGTATACAGAAGTTTTCAGGGTGGACTTTTTCTGATGGGGGAGGGGGTCGGGGGAGGAATTTACGTGGGAACATCTTTCCATAGAGGGATTTTGTATGGAAGAAGGGGATTGTCCATGAAGCAAAATCCCCACTCTTTACGCTAAAGTTATTTAGTACTTTCAAAATAGATATCTAAAGTTTTGAAAGTTCTCTGTTGAAAGTTCTTTAGTACTATCAAAAGAGAGTAAGGAGCGACCCAGCTCAATAGTAACCGAAACTTTAAAAAACGGAATTTTGATACCAAAAGATACAGCAAAAGAGTTATATTTGTGTGTTGATTTCAAATATATAAGTTGCACCAAGTTTAGTTATACCCGTCAAAAGTTAGGCGCCTCAGAAAATTTGCCACATTTTCAAAAAAAGTGGGAAATACCCTCTAAAAGTCGTAAAACTTTAATAAAAAGCACACTATCAGATTCAGCGTATCAGAGAACCCTACTGCAGAAGTTGGAATCCTCGCTCGTAATTGCTAATCACTTTAACCCTTTTATCCAGGCCTGAGCGTGCACATATTTCCTTTTGGTGAATTAAATTTCCCTTTAAGCAATCTCTGAAAGTTCCAACTTAATACACAAATCCCTTTTTGAGATATGCCATTTTGAAAATCTGCGTGCACATAGTGTATTTTGATTTAGTTCAAGTTCCACCTCAAATACCTCATTCTGTCAAATTTTCAACTTGATATGCATTGCCTAGTGCCAGGAACCAATGGGGGAATCCTCGCTCGTAATTGCTAATCACTTTAACCCTTTTATCCAGGCATGAGCGTACACATATTTCCTTTTGGTGAATTGACTTTCCCTTTAAGCACTCTCTGAAAGTTCCAACTTAATGCACAAATCCCTTTTTGAGATATGCCATTTTGAAAATCTGGGTGCATATGGTGTATTTTGATTTAGTTCAAGTTCCACCTCATATACCTCATTCTGTCGAATTTTCAACTTGATATGCATAGCCTAGTGCCAGGAACCAATGGGGGAATCCTCGCTCGTAATTGCTAATCACTTTAACCCTTTTATCCAGGCCTGAGCGTACACATATTTCCTTTTGGTGAATTGACTTTCCCTTTAAGTATTCTCTGAAAGTTCCAACTTAATACACAAATCCCTTTTTGAGATATGTCATTTTGAAAATCTGGGTGCATATGGTGTATTTTGATTTAGTTCAAGTTCCACCTCAAATACCTCATTCTGTCAAATTTTCAACTTGATATGCGTAGCCTACTGCCAGGAAACAGTGGGGGAATCCTCGCTTGTAATTGCTAATCACTTTAACCCTTTTATCCAGGCCTGAGCGTGCACATATTTCCTTTTGGTG
Source organism: Artemia sp. Qi Xiang Cuo (assembly GCF_049724085.1). NCBI lineage: Eukaryota > Metazoa > Arthropoda > Branchiopoda > Anostraca > Artemiidae > Artemia > Artemia sp. Qi Xiang Cuo. Next base: position 39,196,943 of record NC_142810.1, read on the forward strand.
AATTGACTTTCACTTTAAGCAATCTCTGAAAATTCCAACTCAATACACAAATCCCTTTTTGAGATATGCCATTTTGAACATCTGCGTGCACATAGTGCTTTTTGATTTAGTTCAAGTTCCACCTCGAATACCTCATTGTGTCAAATTTTCAACTTGATATGCGTAGCCTACTGCCAGGAACCAGTGGGGGAATCCTCGCTCGTAATTGCTAATCACTTTAACCTTTTTTCTCCATCGTCAAGTACATGCTCCAAAAATATTTTATTTAGAGATTTCATGTTAAAAAATTATCCAATCACTAATTACCTCTTTTTTGCAAATGTCAATCAATGAATTCCGATTGTTTTTAAATTGACAACACTGTCCAAACATCACTTGTGTATTGTACAGTACACAATCATCCCCATCTTCCCCAAAACACTTATCAGCCATTTCTTGTTAAAAATTTTTATTTCAAGTCAATCCTTAATAGGATCAAATTCGCAAAATCACACACTCCAATTCGCAAATCTCATTACCCCTTTTTAAATGTCAATCAAACAATTCTGATTGTAGTGTCCAATTTTTTAATAACAAACTGCATACTCTCAAAACATGTTTGACCACATTATACCTTGCCAAATAACCGGTCTGGTAATCTACTCTCAGAATAACATGGTCCTATGGCGGTGTCAGAATAACATGGTCCTATGGCGGTGTCAGAATAACATGGTCCTATGGCGGTGTCAGAATAACATGGTCCTATGGCGGTGTCAGAATAACATGGTCCTATGGCGGTATCATAATTCAATATTAGCATTCTACTGATAGCAACGCGCATTTTATATATAGCCTATACCTCTGCTGTGGGCTAACCCTGTTGACAGGGTTGCCACTCTCCTAGTAATTTACCACTATTTTTAGTGATTTGTATATTGCCTAAACAAAAAAAATCAGCACATAAATTACTAGACTATTAACGAAAACCACTAAAATCTAGTATTTTTTCACCGGGCGGCAACGCTGCGTATTGAATATGTTAGTATAGATTGGATACAGGTCGGATTTGAAATTTAGGCATGGTAGCTACTTTGCAGTTGTTTTTAACGTTGTTAGACTCCGGTATAAGAATCATGGTTGCAGCGGTAGCTTCAACCTAGTAAATAGCGAACCACAGCCCATAGTATCCCAAAGTTTAAAAATGTGTTTTGAAAAAAAAACTGCCTAGTGAAGCAAAATTGCCATCTCACACTGACTCAGGAATGGTAACTTTTATTTCGGTTCGTCTTAAAAGTAAAAGTTTATTGCGAAAAGAAATTTATTGTGATTTCGAAAAAAAGCCTCAAAGCCGCGAAAATGGCGTCAGATCAAAATGATAAGTATACTGTTGGAATCAACAGGCCTTTTTTTCAGCAGGCCTAGCGGGCTACCAGAACATCATAGAAAGATGCTTAATGGCTCATCCAAAGCTATTTCTCATATATCAGTAGGCTAGTCAGTAGGTGATTTATAAAGCCCTGTCTTTATTATGGCTTTTTCAGGCTAAGTCAGCCGAGTAGAAACTCGGCTCATCAAATATTCAATTTGATGTTGTTTATACTTTTCAAGACTGTTCAAGACGCATATAGTTTTCAGTAAAGCGCCAATGACGCAGTAGGTTTTAGACTTTTACAGTGAGAGAAGAAGGTCATACCCAAACTCTTGTTTGTGGTGATTGTTGTTCATTTCAAGCTTGATTTGCGTAATCAATTTAATCTTCACTCATTTAAAAATGTATTTTTAATTTACATAATATCTATTGTAAGTTTGTCCGTACTGACTGTTTATTTAATTTCTGTTCGTTTTAAGTTTCATTTATACTTCAATAGAAAAATATTTTTTTCGTTTTAAGCTTGATATTCATATTCAATCTAAGCATTACTCGCTTTAAGATCTATTTATTCATTTATATTATTACTTGTTCTATGTTTTTGCTATGATTGTTAATTTAGTTTTTGTTAGTTTTGGGTTTCATTTTATTCTTTAATATTAATTTCTGGTCGTTTTGATTTTGAATTTTAAAAGGTATTTGTATATTCTGAGCTTAAGTTTAAAATGGCCTCTACTTTTCTTTGAAAAACTTATTTTTCGGAATTTTTTTTTAAATTAATTTTTGTTGGTTTTTGATTGCAAAAAATTTCAAGTTTTTTAAAATTCCTTATTTTCAAAATCAAACTTAAAAAAAAAAAAAATCAAAGTAACAAAACGGATATCAAAGTAACAATATCAAAGTGAATAAAGGGTTTTGTGTCAACCTCTTAGTTTTTATTATCTGATGTTTGAACTATTTTTAACAAAATGGTTATGTCAAAATTTTTATCGGTTGGGTTTGGGGAAAAACGGATGTGGAAGGTTTAGATTAAGCTTCGGTCGCTTTTGACTCTGTAAAAGTGAACTAGAACTTTCTATTTTCAATCAAATGAGCCCTCTCTGAAGTTTATACGAGTATCACTTCTATAAGAACCCTATATATCCCCAGAGTATAAGTTACAATGCCTATCCCTGGGCCCTGGGGGGTTGTGTCGACCCTGGAGTTTTAGTATATGATGGTTGAACTATTTTTAACAAAATGGTCACCTGAAATTTTTATCGGATGGGTTTATCCATCTGATACACCCAAAGGCGTGGAGGGCGGGAGGGGCTAGTTACCCTCTGATCTTTTTTCACTCTGAGAAAATGAACTAAAACTTTTAATTTATATTCAAATGAACCCTCTCTGAAGTTTATACGAGCATACCTTCCATAAGAACCATATATGCCCCCGGAGCAATACTTACAACGCCTGCCGCGGCCCTGGGAGGGGGTGTCGACACAGGGGTTTTTCTTATCTGAACTTTGAACTAATTTTAACGAAATGACCATACGTAAAGGAGTTTTTGTTATATGATCTTTGAACTATTTTTAACAAAATGGCTACCTCAGATTTTTATCAGATGTATTTGGGGGTACAGGGCATGGGGGGTAGTTTCCCTTTGAGCACTTTTGACTCCTGAAAACCACACTAGAGCTCTTGATTCCCAATCGAACGAGCCCCCTTTGAAGTTTTTATGACGACCCCTTCTATATGAAGCTTCTCTGGGAAAAAAATAAATGGAGTGTGGGGGGAGGTTAGCTGCCCTCAAATCTTTTTTGACTCTTAAAAGTGAATTACAACTATCAATTTCCAATCAAATGAGCCCCCTGGGAATTTTATACGAGTATCCCTTCCATAACAGCCATATATGCCCCAAGGGTATTACTTACAACGCCTACCCCCGGGCCCTGGGGGGCTGTTTCGACACCGGAGTTTTTTGTTATCAGAACTTTGAACTATTTTTTATCAAAATATCTATCTCAAAAATTTTTATCTGATGCATTTAGGGCGTGGAGGAGGGGGGCTAGTTGCCCTCCGATCTCTTTCGACTCTTAAAAAGTGAACAAGAACTTTCATTTTCAAATCAAATAATTCTTTCTCCGAAGTTAAAACGAACAGCCCTTCCATAAAAACTCTACAGTTCCCTAGAACGTTAATCATAATATCTGCTTTAGGCCCCACGCGGGTTGTGTTTGAACAGGAATTTGTCTAATCTGACCTTTGGACTATTTTCGATTAAAGGGCTGTTATAAAAATTTTATAGGATCGGGTTGGGGAAAAAAGGGTGTGTGTGCGGGGGGGGGGGCTGGTTGCCCTTGGATATTTTTTTACTCTTAAAAATTAAACTAGAACTTTCAATTTTCAATCAAATGAACCCCCTCTGAAGTTTATACTAGCGTCCCTTTCATAAGAACCATATACGCCCCCAGGACAACAGTTACAACGCCTATCCCCCGGGCTCTGGGGGGCGTTTTTGGTATATAATTTCTGAACAATTTCCAAAACACTGGCTATCTCAAAATTTTTAGCGGATGGGTTTTTAAAAAAAAGTACGTGGGGGGGGGGCTAGTTTAACTCTCTTGACTCTTAAAAAGTGAACTAGAACTTTCTATTTCCAATCAAATGAGCCATCTATGAAGTTTATACGAGCATCTCTTTCATAAGAACCATACATGCCTTAGGGCATAACTTAGAACGCCTTTCCCTGTGCCCTGGGGGCTGTATTGACACCGGAGTTTTTCTTATCCGACCTTTGAACTATTTTTTTTAACAGGTTGTCTATCTCAAAATTTTCAACAGATGGGTTTTAAAAAAGAAGGCGTGGGGGAGGGAGGTAGCTTCCCTCGGATATCTTTTGACTATTAAAAAGTGAGCTCGGACTTTCAAAATTCAATCAAATGAGCCCTCTCTGAAATTTATACGAGAATCCCTTTCATAAGAACAGTATATGCCACAAGGCATAACTTACAACGCCTGCCCCCGGACCCTGGGGGGTTGTGACGACACCTGTGTTTTTTTTATCTGAGTGTTGAGAAATTTTTAACTTAATGGCTATCTCAAAATTTTTATTGGATGCATTTGGGGAAATGGGGGAGTGGGGGGAGGCTAGTTGCCCTCCAATCTCTTTTGACTCTAAAAAACTTAACTAGAACTTTTAATTTCAAATCAAGTGATCCATCCCTTAATTTTTTACCAGCATCCCCTCAGTAATAACCATATATTCCCCCAGGGCATAACTTACAACACCTGCCCTCGAGCCCTGGGGGGCTGTGTTGACCCCTGAGTTTTCGTTATATGGTCTTTGAACTATTTAAAAAAAAACTATGTCAATGTTCTTATCGGATGGGTTTGCGAAAAAAAGGGCGTGGAGGGGGGGGAGTAGGTGCCCTCCAATCTCTTTTGACTCTTCAAAAGTAAACTAGTACTTTCAATTTCTAATCAAATGATCCCTCTTTGAAGTTAATACGAGCATCCCTTCCATAAGACCCATATAGGCTATGCACCCAGGGCATAATTTACAACGCCTGCCCCCGGGCCCTGGTGGGTTGTGTCGACACCGGAATTTTTGCTATATGATCTTTGAACTATTTTAAACAAAATAGCTATCTTAAAATTTTTGTTGGATGAATTTGGGGGGCTGGGGGGGGGGGAAGCTGGTTACCTTCCAATATCTTTTGACGCAAAAAAAGTGAATTAGAACTTTCAATTTCCAATCAAATGAGCCCTCTCTGAAGTTTATACGAGCAATTCTTCCATAAGAACCATATATGCCCCCAGGGCATAACTTACAACCCTTGCCCCTGAAGACTGGGGGGAGGGGAATGTTCTGCTCAAACATATAATTTCCAGAAATTCCAACTGCGTTGAACAAAATGGCTATATAAAAATTTTGATTGAATGTGTTTGGGGAAATGGTGGACGTGGAAGGGGTGTCAGCTGCTTTAGAATCACTTTCGACTATTAAAAACGGAATGAGCCATTTAAATATCCAATCAAATGAGCCTTTTCTGAAGTTTCAACGACAACGTTGTCTATACAAAACTTTAAATGCCCCTGTGGCATAGCTTACAACCCTTTTCCTGAGGGCTGTGAGTGAGTTGTCATTCTCAAAAACGTAATTTTCAGAACTTATAACTGCGTTTAATAGATCGAATATCGCAAAATTTTGACTTAATGTGCATGAAGAAATGGTGGGCATGAGAGGTGAGTTAGTTGCCCACCAATTCCTTTTAGATATTTAAAAGGCACTAGCCCTTTGAATTTCCATTCGAATCAGCCTTTTTTGAAGTTTCTACAACAACGCCTTCTATAAAAACTTATATGCCCGCAGGGTATAATTTAAAACCCTTGCCTTGAGGGTTGTGGGGGAGTGTCTTCCTCAAAAACATTTCGTAAATTTCGTTTCTGGAAATCAACTACGCTGAACAAAATGGCTATCTCAAAAATGTGGGTTCGATGTGTTTGGGGAATAATGGGCGTGGGGGGGGGCTAGTTGCCCTCCAATCACTTTCGACTATTAAAAAGGGCACTAGCCCTTTGAATTTCCAATCGAATGAGCCTTTTTTGAAGTTTCTACGACAATGCCCTGAGGGTTGTGGGGGAGTGTCCTCCTAAAAAACATATTTGCTATTTGTAAATCAACTACGCTGATCAAAATGGCTATATCAAAATTTTTATTGGATGTGTTTGGGGGAAGGATGGGCTTGGGGGGGGGGGCTAATTGCCCTCCAATCACTTTCGACTAAAAAGGGCACTAGCCCTTTGAATTTCCAATCGAATGAGCCTTTTTTGAAATTTCTACGACAACGCCTTCTATAAAAACCTTATATGCCCCAGGGTATAACTTAAAACCCTTGCCCTGAGGGTTTTGGGGGAGTGTCTTCCTTAAAAACATATTTTCTATCTGGAAATCAATTACTCTGAACAAAATGGCTATCTCAAAATTTTGATGGGATGTGTTTGGGGGAATGATGGGCGTGGGGGGGGGCTAGTTGCCCTCCAATCCCTTTCGACTATTAGAAAGGGCACTAGCCCTTTGAATTTTCAATCGAATGAGCCTGTTTTGAAGTTTCTACGACAAAGCCTTCTATAAAAAACCTTATATGCCCCAGGGCATAACTTAAAACCCTTGCCCTGAGGGTTGGGGGGGAGTGCCCTCCTCAAAAACATATTTTCTATCTGGAAATCGACTACGCTGAACAAAGTGGCTGTCTCAAAATGTTGATTGGATGTGTTTGGGGGAATGATGGGCGTTCATGGGGGGGGGGGATAGTTGCCCTCCAATCGCTTTCGACTATTAAAAAGGGCACTAGAACTCTCGATTTCCAATCAAGTGAGCCCCCTTTGAAGTTTCTACGGCGACCCCTTCCATATGAAATGCCTCTGGGAGGGGGGGCTAGTTGCCCTCCAATCACTTTCGATTTCCAACTCTCGATTTCCAATCGAATGAGCCCCCTTTGAAGTTTCTACGGCGACCCCTGCCATATGAAGTGCCTCTGGGTGGGGGGGGCTAGTTGCCCTCCAATCACTTTAGACTATTAAAAACGGCACTAGCCCTTTGAATTTCCAATCGAATGAGCCTTTTTTTAGTTTCTACGACAACGCCTTCTATAAAAACCTTATATGCCCCCAGGGCATAACATAAAACCCTTGCCATGAGTGCTGTGGGGGAGTGTCCTCCTCAAAAACATATTTTCTATTTGGAAATCAACTACGCTTAACGAAATGGCTATCTCAAAATTTTTATTGGATGTGTTTGGGGGAAGGATGGGCTTGGGGGAGGGGGGCTAGTTGCCCTCCAATCACTTTTAACTATTAAAAAGGGCTCTAGCCCTTTGAATTTCCAATCGAATGAGCCTTTTTTGAAATTTCTACGACAACGCCTTCTATAAAAACCATATATGCCCCTAGGGCATAACTTACAACCCTTGCCCTGAAGGCTGTGGGGGATTATCCTCCTCAAAAACATATTTTCTATCTGGAAATCAATTACGCTGAACAAAATGGTTATCTCTATGTGTTGATTGGATGTGTTTGGGGAAATGATGGGCGTGGGGGGGGGCTAGTTGCCCTCCAATCCCTTTCGACTATTAAAAAGGGCACTAGCCCTTTGAATTTCCAATCGAAATTCAATCACTTTCGACTATTAAAAAGGGAACTAGAACTCTCGATTTCCAATCGAATGAGCCCCCTTTGAAGTTTCTTCGACGAGCCCTTCCATATGAAGTGCCTCTGGGAAAAAAAAACAATAAATAATAAAACATTGGAGCCGAATGGCCTTTACTATAGGCAACGCTATAGCGTTGCCTCTGATAAAGGCCAAAAAAATAGTTCAAAAGCAAAGAAAATACTAATGCATCTTCAAGCAGCAATTCTCAGCATGTTATTTCTTGTACCTCTTTTGAGCGCTCTTATGTTATGAGGGTTCTCTGGGGTTGCATGGTCCGTGTCGTCCCCGAAGGCCTATTTATTTTGCCTAGTTGAGTGTTTCGTATAACGGCTGTTTCTGAATTTTGTTTAGATATCATCAAAGGCTATGAAAGTGTCTTAGGGCAAAAAAGTGGCATGAGAGATGGTTGGTTGCCCTCCATTGACTTTCAGGTCCTATAGCAAAGGCGGATCTAGAACAAACTCTTGAGGGGGGGATGTGACAAGAGCACCACTAATTGACAAAACTGACGAGTGTATTTAAAAAGAGAGAGAAAAAAAAGAAAAAGGGAATGAGGGCGCCAGGAAAACCTTGGGGGGCCAGGGTCCCCCCCGTCCTCCCTCTGGATCGGCCCCTGTCTTATAGAGGGCACTAAAACTTTTACTCTCCGCTCAAAAGAGCCCCATACAAGTTTCTAAAACCTTTTTTTTTTGAGCAAATTAGCCGGAGGGAAAATACACGGGAGAAACATCGCTCTTTACGAAGTCCTCGCTATTGCCTTAACTCTGAGACCGTTCAAGGTCTCTCTCGAAGCGTGTTATACGTCCTCTGAGCAATCAACGAGCGATATTACAACTTAGAATGAACATAAATAGCCCCCTTGTGAGAGAGATAATACTACCATGCTAGCCTCTGCGGTATAGATTGCTCTTGTAAGGGGGGGGGGTTATTATCATGGTGATGACTCCATGCCCAAACACAGCCATGAGACCCGAGAACCCCTAAATAAGCCTCAATAGACGAAATGAACCAAGTGAGAGAGATATCTTGACAAAATCCTAATCATCGTGATAAAATATACAAGACAACACAGGTATAAGAAAAACCAATATTTTATTATTAAAGAACAGAACTTTTTAGTTAATATTTATTTCATTATAAATCAAAATTCAATAATTATTATTCACAATCAAAGATCAATTCTTGTTCATATAATTGCTAGAAGTAAAATTTATTATTATTAAAGGAAAGCAAGCATTATAACTAATATATTAAGACTAATATGTTCCTGCTTAAAAGAATCTAATAAAAATATTAAAGAATGGGATATATACCCATTTACTAGGATTTTAACATAATAAAATTAAGAAAGAGCAAGGAACACATTAGACTTACATTCTACATGCATACGAGAAGCTTGAGCAAAGCCAAAAACCCAACTGACTTCTCTCGTCAGTCTCCCGCTATATCAAAAGATATGTTCCCCTTATTTGTCAAACAAACGTAGCTAATTCAACCCTTCTAAGGAAGGGTTTCTATTGCAAAATAAGGAAATTGTGTAAAGGGAAAGGATTACAAAGATAAGTTCATTGGGTTCAACATACCCTGAAAAGGCATTGGCTTAAGCCGTATTCATAGCAACTTGATATTAATTCTAAAATTAGAAGGACATTTCTTACAAATCCGACCTTGTAATATAAGCTTGCGTAAAAGTTTTTAAAGATATTATTATGCTGATATCTTCGAATAACTATAGAAAACTATTATGGTCGTCCCACTCAATGGCGCTGGCCTTTACAAGGATAAATCATGAGACAAGAAAACAGAGAAACACAGAATTAAATACATAATTGGTATACAGCAATAGAAAATCAATTGAATTTTAGGCTGCAACGCTATTGAATGAGTAAGTGACCAAGAAATTAAGACTATTAATAGAGAGAAGATTATCAGCTGAAGGTAGCTTCTGTTCGCTAGCCTTTAATGATTTAATACTATTTTATCATATACGGTACTGGGTCTATTTTCCTCACATCTACAATCGTGCCTTATTGTGTCATTAAGGAACGTAGAAGCTTTTTACAACACGATTCTTTTTTCTTTTCTTCAAGGCCATTGAACAGAATAAGAACAACGAACGACTATCATTTTTCTTATAAGTAAAGGGTTTTAAAAAAGTCAAATATTATTTAGAGGTAAATACTCTACTTATTAAATGATATATTTTTTTTCTATTAATTAGTACATACATTATTGTTATTTTAATCGGTGCTTAAAAGTTAACAGAAACTAAGTAACTAGGGAAGAATCACACAAAACACAAACATCAAGCTAAAACATAACCAAACCATCTATCACAACTAAATCCGTCACCCTCTTTCTAAGTTAATTACTAACTAGATCTATTCCGTTGGGGCTAAGGGCAAAAGAAGAACTCAAGAAAAGATCAATTCTAATGAATTGCAATTTTTCAATTTCATCCAGTGACCATTGTACTCAGTTGACCAGTTAACTCTTAATTTGGAATCAAACTTCTCGTCCTATGAATTTGTGGTTCCCTAATAATATTGGAATACTTTTGCTGCAATATCATAATTAACTAAATTAACTGATCCATCAAGTCCCCAAACAAAAATGCAATTTATTCATTTACCTTTTTTTTCTCAGAGGTTTAAATAAATGTATACATATACAAATATTTTTTTTTCTTTTTCTGTTTATTATTTACATGGTACATAATTAAAAATTTAAAAAAAAATTCCATAATAACGAAGGCCTTATTTTAAAAAACAAACTGTCGAGTTTTCACAACGTTCTCTCGTAGCCGGTTTGGCTACTGAACAATAAATAATCATGAAATAATTTTAAGTTGCCTGGAATCATCACTGTAGGCAAAACTTATCCAAAAAGATGGTTAAGAAAGCGCTTTTTGGTTTAGCCTAGAATGGTTATTCGGAGCATACTTTATTCTATACAGAATGCCATTAATTAAAATTAACTTTAAGTAACATGAATAAACCCCCAAGAGACTTTATCCTATACCATATTATTTTCTCAATATCTATATCATCAAAAATAAAAATGCGGTAGACACTATGCACACCGCGGATTGGCCAATCCTTCTGGTTCCCTGGGTCACACCAGGAATGTGGGGTCAGTATCCACTTATAACCTGGCGGGCTTATCATATATAGAGCTTCTCTTTTGAGCACGGTTGTCTTTTAACACATTCGGCTCTTTCAATAAATCAATATTAAGTCTCGTCTCGGGATCCCGTAATTGTCCGTGGTTTAATTCCTCAGCTTGCAGAACTATGTAATCTACATTAGGATTACTAATAAAAAAAAATGCCCGCTGCTAAAATTTCTAGTTCGTTAAGAACCAGATATAAGGTCTGACTGCTGTCTATTATCTCTCGACTTGACCTCGATAAAATATTAAGTAACATCTTAATCTCAGGAATATGTTTCATGCGTATAGAAAGGATTATCCACAATTAGTAATGATATCGGGTACATCTTTCTAGAGATATCCTGATCTTTACATAAATATTTAAATTTTTAGCATCCGCATAAATATTTCACAATCTTCTCTAAATAATACTGAATCTGAGAGCTCTTCAGAGTTTTATATAAGCCATATGGCTCCCTAACGATAGAAGACTGCTTGGAAAATGGTTCAGAGAAAACTCTACTAAAAAGAAAAAAAAACGACTCCCATCCTTCCGTCATCCCTTTCCTGTTAAGAACAGCCCCAGCTCCATTTTCAGAGGAGTCAACAAATAATTTAAAAATAGGAATATTTTCAGGACCTTCTGTTCTTCTATAGCAACCAATTTGGATACTTGAGGTCTAATTTTGTCAGGCGACATGATATATCTCAATGCTAGAACAGGTTCTTCAAAAATTGTGATTTAGAAGCTAATAACTAGTTGTTATGAGTTTTTAAACACCTGAAAAATATATTGACATAAAAGAAACACTCATTAGGTTAAGTTTTATTTAGTAAATATATCATAAAAAAAAATTGAAAATGAAGGAATGTTAACTGTCTGGAAATAATTTATCCATGAAGCTAGCGAAAGCCTTCGGCCCAAATTCACTTCCCTGTGGTTTTCTTGTGTAGAAATGGCTGCTGCCATTTAAAGGTTATTAAAACAAAAAGAATTTTTTTGGTACCTTTCATCAATGGAAATTTGAAAAAAAAACACTGCGCATGTCAAAGTCTCTCTAGAATATTCCTTTTGACAAATTTTGTAAAATGTAAGAAGTTCAAGGAATTAGGAAGGCTGTGTCTTCCATTTTATTATTAATTGTATTTAAATCAACGAGAAATAGAACATTATTTTTATTAAGAGCCTCATTTTTATTGACATAATGTTTCCTTACAAGGAGAAGAGGTGAAAGAAAGGAAGATGTCCTTTCCTCAACTATATCGAATTTCAGCATAGTTTATAAATGTTCTTTTAGTACTAGAGCCATTTAATGAGGGATTCTAAACTACTTAGTTAATTTAAATTCTATTTCAAATCGTACATCAAGGCATAAAACCGTTAAATAGTTTATACATTGGTCATACGCCTGTTTAGAAAAGCAATTTTTACTGTCTAAGAGTGATTGAAATAGGCTCTTGAAAAACTTTCTGTTTTTCATGGTAAAACGTTAAACTTAAAATGAAATTCTTCATATTCTGGTTTAGGGAATAATAATTAAATTATCACCATCAATGATTGAGATAATTTCTGTAACCTAGTAACTAGCTTACAATCTACACTTTTAAATGATCTAGGGTCAACTGGTGTATCAGAAATCACTAATACACCTCTATATGCTAATCCATCATTAAACCTGCTTAATCCTTAGCCTTGGTTCCAAATTCTAACTTCCTTTCACGAAAGTGAAAGGGACTGTCTAGTCCTTCCATATTTTTGAACTCTAGGATTACAGCGAAAGGCAATTGTCAACTACCAAAAATCCCCGAAAAGATAACTGTCTTATTTAAGAATCTATCCCTTTGAAACACTTGTGTATTATCTGCGCAATTCTTTTTTTTTTTGCGAATCAATCTTTTGATATTCTCAGTTAATTTTTATTCAAAGACCTATTATTTAAATAAATCAATACCTGAAAGGAGGCATGCACTCCCCGGAACATTTTTAACTAAAGAAGAGTAGCTCTCAAATTCTGCATTAATACGCATAAAAAAATTCTACTACCGGCTCATTATTTTCATGTCTAACTTGCATAATATGCTAAATGTTTGCAGTCAGTTACATTTTATTAATAAAAGCAGAGCATAGGGATTCCTTTTAGCCAAGAACAATGTGTAGCGGTCACATATTTTTTTAAATACAAGCTATACGTTTCATCAGACATTAAGGAAGCGTACCTCTCAATCATAACTGATATCTTCTAATCCCAATAATCTACAAACTCTCTGAAGATATTTAACCCAACCAGACATTTGTTGTGGTTTAATGAAATTTTTTTATAATGGACAATGGATAATACTATAAGCTATATGTTGGAATACTGGAGCTGGCGTAGCTCCTGTATTAACATTAGAAGCTTGCCCAAGGGCTGAAGCTTCTGGTTTATCACTTTCCCGAGGTAGGGACATTACTTAAGGAGAAATTGATTATAGCTTGCCAAACTTAAGCAACCAACTAATCCTGTTTGAGTGAACTGGAACTCAGCAAAAGCCCTCTATTTATTCTCATACTCCACAAACCAACAGTTTCTTTATGAGGGTACCAAATTGAGCAATATCCAAATATTATTTGACTGTTTTATTATTGCGGTTAGTCTTATTTTTATAAATATAAAAAAAGCATAAACGTACAGGCAAGCAGTGAAGACGAAGAAAAATTAAAGGGATTCAATTAATTATGGTAATTTAAGTATTAAAAATCTAGAAAAAGGATTTATTATCAAGATTCTGCTCTCTCAAAATTAAGCGTAGCGTTAAAAAGAGACGCTTTTAATGCAATAGAATCGCATCGCGTTTTCGCTGCCACCATTGTGTAAAGGGGAGGGGTCTTGTCATGGTAATGACACCATACCTAAAATAATCCAAGAGAACCAAGAACCCTTAAATAAGCCTCAATAGACGAAATGAACAATGTGAGAGAGATATCTTGACAAAATAATGATCATTGTGATAAAATATACAAGGCAACACAGGTATAAGAAAAGCTAAGATTTTATTATTAAAGAAGATAACTTTTTAGTTAATAGTTATTTCATTATAAATCAAAATTCAATAATTATTATTCACAATCAAAGATCAATTCTTGTTCATATAATTGCTAGAATTGAAATTTATTATTATTAAAGAAAAGCAAGCATTATAACTAATATATTAAGACTAATATGTTCCTGCTTAAAAGAATCTAATAAAAATATTAAAGAATGGGATATATACCCATTTACTAGGATTTTAACATAATAAAATTAAGAAAGAGCAAGGAACACATTAGACTTACATTCTACATGCATACGAAAAGCTTGCGCAAAGCCAAAACCCCAACTGACTTCTCTCGTCAGTCTCCCCCTACATCAAAAGATATCTTTCCCTTATTTGTCAAACAAACGTAGCTAAATTCAACCCTTCCAAGAAAAGCGTTTATATTGCAAAATAAGGAAATTGTATACAGGGACAGGATTACAAAGATAAGTTTATTGGGTTCAACATACCCTGAAAAGGCATTGGCTTAAGCCGGATTCATAGCAACTTGATATTAATTCTAAAATTAGAAGGACATTTCTTACACTCTTTTCTAAAAAAAAAAACAATAAAGAAACAAAACGAATAGGATGCAACATTTGTTTCAAATTTGAATTAAGTTCCCCATTTTGCTTTGAATCGTTCATAATTTTCTTAAGGGCGAGCACATAGAGTAGCATTAAAATGGAGGCTCAGCTGGTTAGTACAAACCCTTTATAGGGAATTGTCACTAATTTCTTTAAGGTTTCTTTTTAGCCATAGATTGGAATTAGTAAATTTACTGCAAGTTTTGAGATCCCTTTGTTTCTGATATTTCTATGAGTAACTATTTGGCATTTCAAGTGTTGGAAACAAATTTGGGGTAATACGTTCTAGGATTCAAGCATCAATTGATTTTCCTGGTGGTGAAGGTTAAGAAAGCAAGAAAGAAATGCATTTATACGCCTGGATTTTTTATATTTTTCTTTGGGGGTGAGGTCTCTTTGGGTTTATTCGCAGGGCAACAATTCTTCAATGGCGTTACTTAATATTAGTCAGAATCTAGTGTCAGGCTGGTTATTTTTTTCTGGATTCGGTTAGCTTAATAATATAGTCGTCAATTTTTGTATTGCTGGGAGGTAAGGCCGGGTATGTACCGTCACTATTATCGTACAATACTTATACGAGTTATTCTCATATTTAAAACTCTAAGAGGGAGACTTTTTTGCAAAATACTCCCCCCCCCCGCTTGTGAGTACCAACATTCCCGTCCGTTGTTATTTGTAAGTTAAAGAATCATCTGGAATGAAATCTATGAAATTATGTGTACTTGTAAACTATACGGAACACACTCAAGAATTTCGCTCCGTTAGATCTGAAAAAAAAGCGAAGTTAGGTTAATCCTAATGAAATATACCAAAATGTAATGAAAATATAGTACTTTAGAAAACAAAATTATGAAAACTACGACAGGGAATTTTGAAGAGCAGGCCGCGCAGAACGCATTGTGTTGTGTATTTAACCTAACCCCTAACCACCTCTATATATTAAATACGTATCTAAAATATACCTACATCGTATTTTTTCTCACTCAAAATAAGCGAATCATAACTGATTGCAGAGAGGCAAAACGGTTTTTAACAGGTCTTACAGAGCAAAATTCTTGAGTGTGTTCCGTATAATTAACAAGTATCAAATTATGTTCAAGCACACTTTAAAACTAAATTTTAAGTCAAGATCAAGAAATCCTGTCTCAAGTTTTCCTTGGAAACAACAAAGAACAACGATTATTCCAAGTGAGAGGACCTCAATCCTAACAGATTGTTAGTTGTGTTCTATTTTGAAGGCCATCTTTCGTATGTGTTCTTTATAACTTTTTGGACTGTAAGATGGTGTTGAATATCCCTCCCCCGAAATGGTGTTCTTGAGTACATGTAACTAGTTGATAAAAAGCTATGAAAAGCTCATCCATAAATCGACAACCCTAATAAATCTACACGTTTTCTACTGCTTCTAACTATTTTTATTTCATTTAGGAATCTCTCGCCTCGCTGGCCATCAAAAGGATGACAGAAATGCGAGATAATGGAGCGATCGGATTCATTGGACCAGAGGATACATGCACTTCTGAAGCACTTGTTGCTGCAGCATGGAACTTGCCTATGATCACTTTTGTAAGATCTTTTCCCCTCTTTTTAAGCGTAATAAATTCATGCAAAAGGTTTAAGTTACAAAACCGAAACATCAAGTTTTTGTAATCAGCATGCTTAAAAGCTACCCGGAGGTACTTTTCAGATTTTACTTGTTAGATACAGGGTCGTACCGTGGCCACATGGAACTTGCGACTGATTTTGGATTCATATATATCATTTCCTATTATATAGAGCTTTCAACAATTAAACAATTTTAAGAAATGTTTTAAGAGAATCAGATTGGTGACGGTTGATCAACGTAACGCAATCAATCCTTTGCCGGTGGTTGATCAAACAGTTCATGTTAGCGAATTGTAAGTAAAGAACAATCCGACTCAACAGTGACCTAGACTCTAAAAAACGGGATTTTGATAACAATAGATACTTCAAAATAATTAAATTTTAATGGTTATATCAATTATACATGTCTCATCAAGTTTAGTTCTACCCATCAAAAGTTACGCGCCTGAGAAAATTTGGCTGATTTTTGAAAAAAGGGGGAAAGACCCCCTAAAAGCTATGGAACCTTAATGAAGATCACACCATCAGATTCAGCCTATCAAAGAACTCTAATGTATAGGTTTCAAGATCCTATCTGAGAAAATATGGAATTTTGTATTTTTTGCCAGAAGAAAGATCACGGATGCGTGTTCATTTGTTGTTGTTTTTTTTGTGTTCCCAGGGGTGATCGTATCCACCCAGTGGTCCTAGAATATCGTTAGAGGGCTCATTCGAATGAAAATTAAAAGTTCTAGTGCCCTTTTTAAGTGACCAAAAAATTGGAGGGCAACTAGGCCCCCTCCCACGCTCATTTTTTTCCCAAAGTCACCCGATCAAAATTTTGAGTTTACATATAGTATTGGTTATTGGGAAGTATACAGACGTTTTCAAGGGGGACTTTTTTGTGGTAGTGGGAGGGGGTCGGGGATTATATGGGAGGATCTTTCCACGGAGGAAGTTTTCATGGGGGAATGGACATTGCTATGAAGGAGGCGTCGGATTTCCCAGCATTATTTGAAAAAAAGATCAGAAATTAAACAAAAAATTAAACAAGTTTTTCAACTGAAAGTAAGGAGCAACATCAAAGCTTAAAACGAACAGAAATTATTAAGTAGATGATTGGGTTTGCCCCCTAGTCAATACCACGCTCCTTAAGCCAAAGATTTTTTAGTACTTTCATAAGAGCTATTTATTCTGATTAACCGCCTTTGTGATTAAGGGGTCATTTTTAAAGATTTGGAACAAAATTCGAACTTTAGCGTAAAGAGCGAGGTATTGACTAGGGAGCGAACCCCCTAATATACGCATTAAAAATATATGGATATAGA
Source organism: Artemia sp. Qi Xiang Cuo (assembly GCF_049724085.1). NCBI lineage: Eukaryota > Metazoa > Arthropoda > Branchiopoda > Anostraca > Artemiidae > Artemia > Artemia sp. Qi Xiang Cuo. The sequence continues at coordinate 39,214,187 of NC_142810.1, forward strand.
AGTTCGTTGCATAAGTTTATTCGTAAGTTACGTATATTTATTACTAACAAAAACGTTCGTGAATAAAATTAAACAACTTTCGAGAAAGCCATTTAACCAAATAAAAGTAAAATTAATATGCAAATTGTTTTTTAATTATTTATGTAAGGTGAGCCAAAATCAAAACCTCCATTAATTCCAAAACATTCAAAAATTAAATAAAAAAAAACAAGTTTTTTTTAACTGAAAGCAAGGAGGAACACTAAAACTTAAAACGAACATAAATCATTCCGTATATGAAAGGGCTGTCCCCTCCTCAATGCCTCGCTCTTTACGCTAAATTTATACTCTTTCTCACAACTCTATTTTTTAAAACAATAAAAAACTTTAGCGTAAAGAGCGAGGCGTTGAGGAGGGGACTGCCCCTTTGATATACGGAATAATTTCTGTTCGTTTTAAGTTTTAGCGTTGCTCCTTACTTTCAGTTAAAAAAAACTTGCTTTTTTTATTTAATTTAATCTCAAACGCCTTATGAACGCTTAATGTTGCTGAAGCTCTTATATAACATTATTATTTCTGCTGTGCCGAAACACCACGCATAACGCCTGGAAACGTTCATCTTAATCCTCCTTAAGATCGTAGCTCTTCCGTCGCGATTGCATTTATTTGTTTTTGATTTTGATAGCTCTTTAGACTCTAGTGTAAGCTTGGAGTGTTACATATCAGTAGTGAACGAAGGGAGAGATGTCGCAACAATAACATTTGCTTCGGGAAGAGAGAATGCAGCTAAAAAAAGATTATGTGGGATCGAAAAGCTCAAAGAAATTCATCTTGAGAGAGGGAACCTAAATATTAAATATAATGTTGATCAACGCAAGTGTCCACAGTCCAGGTTTTTTTGGGGACCGGTATCAATTGATTTTTTCAGGGACTAATTTTATGACACGTGAAGATCTGGACGATAGCACCTCACCCGCTTATTATTATTAATTAAAAAAAACTTTCCGAAAAATAAGTTTTTCAAAGAAAAGTAAAGGCCATTTTAAACTTGAGCTCAGGAGATACAAATACCTGTTAAAATTCAAACTCAAAACGACCAGAAATGACTATTAAAGAATAAATGACACCCAAAACAAACAGAAATTAAATAAACACTCATAGCAAAAAACATACAACAAGTAATAATATAAATGAATAAATAGATCTTAAAGCGAGTAATGCTTAGATTGAATATGAAAATCTAGCTTAAAACGAAAACAAATATTTTGCTATTAAAGTATAAATTAAACTTAAAACTAACAGAAATTAAATAAAAATCAATTCTAACAAAACATACAATATATATTAATTTAAATGAATAAATAAATCTTAAAACGAGTGAAACTTAAATTGAATATGCAAATCAAGTTTGAATCGAATAAAAATAACTACAAACAAGAGTTTGGTATCGTCTCACTGCAGAAGCCTAAAACCTACTGCATCATTGGCGCTTTACTGAAAACAATTATTTGAAATATTTTCACTTTAGTTACTTTAAGAAATCAAAAATTAATTAAGATTTTAGGGAATAAATATCAGCATATGTATATTAAATTGATAATGCACATTTTTTTCAGTAAACTCATTTGAATTTTTTTTCAGTAAAGTACAAATTATGTTCTGGCTTTTAGAAAGCATAGGGGTTTTGAACCCTACTCACATTAATTTATGCTCGATTTGAGTTTGACTCTAATATTTATTTTAATTTTTGTTCGTTTTGGGTTTCATTTATTTATTGATACTGATTTGGGGTAGTTGTATGCTAAGTGGATTATATGATAGTCCGGACGCCAGGTGTTGAAAATGTGAACCATACCACGACGGAATGGGGCTGCTACGAGAATTATCCTACCCTCCACCCCCTAAATTGACCATACGGAATCAAAAATACCAATGGAACTTACTTGCGAGTGGTGGAACACTCCGAAACTTGACATTTTATTATATTTTGGTGTTTCATGCAAGAAAATACATGTTCCACAAAGTTTGAGGTGCAGTTTTTCGCTCAAATAGAAATGCCTAGAAGCCCTAGAATGATTTCATAACAAACTAACACGATTAGTTAAAAAAATGGCACAGTTAAAAAAAATGGCAAAACTTTATGAGTCTTGAACAGTCTCGGAAAGTATAAACAAAATCAAATTGAATATTAGATATATAATGATATTAATTGTTGAAAGATCAATCAGTTAAAGTTTTTTTTTTCACTGTAATTTCTATTTTCATTTTCAATGCTGTAAGAACCGGAAAATAATAAATTTGTAATATACAAGCAATTAGTTTTCAGTGAATAACCAATGACGCAGAAGGCTTTAGTTTTTTACAGTTAAAGAAGGGGACAGTATCCAAATTTTTCTTGTAATGAAACTATATTTGTATTGACCAATCTTTAAAATAAATAAAAAGTTAATCTAAATATTTGAGACATAATGATACTACTATCTGAAATTTCACCAGTTCAATATTTTGTTTTGATTTTAATATTTATTTTTAATACTAGGCACAAAAAATAACATTTGTCACGAATTTGGTTTATAGTAAAGCACCAATGACGCAGTAGATTTTAGACTTCTGGTGTGAGACGATACCCATACTCTTGTTTGTTATTTTTATTCGATTCAAACTTGATTTGCATATTCAATTTAAGTTTCACTCGTTTTAAGATTTATTTATTCATTTACATTAATATATATTGTATGTTTTGTTCGCATTGATTGTTTATTTAATTTCTGTTCGTTTTAAGTTTTTTTTATACTTTAATATCAAAATATTTGTTTTCGTTTTAAGCTAGATTTTAATATTCAATCGAATTATTACTTGCTTTAATTTTTATCTATTCGTTAATGTTGGCACTTGTCGTATGTTTTTTGCTATGATTGTTTATTGCTTTTCTATTCATTTCGAGTTTCATATATTATTCAGCATTAATCTCGTTTCAGTTTTATTTGTAATTTTAACAGGTATCTGATTATCATTGGGTTAATTCTGAAATATCATATAATTTTATTTTAAAAACTTATTTTTCGCAAAGTTTTTTTTTATTAATTTTTGTTCGTTTTTTATTTCAAAAATTTTCAAGTTTTTTTTGGCATGGGAGGGGGGGGCATACTGTCGGATCATTCTTGACTTTAAAAAATAGATCTAGAACTTTCAATTTATATCAAATGAGGCTTTTTTCAAAGTCTATACGATTACCTCTTTGATAAAAACCTTATATATGAACAATAGACAGCTTGCATAACTTGTGGACAGCGATTGACAACAATGAATGGATTGAAAAAATAGCTCCAATAAGGGTGTTTAGACCATTTCACTTGCTGACACAAAGGTATCACAGCTGTTTGGAATTGACCTTAATAGGAATTTGTGTGCCAAAGCAATTTTGCATCTATCACAGAGTATGTATTTTAACCTTATAATTGGATGATTATAATAGATTTCCTATGTGTTCTTCCCATACAAAAACCCTTTCCCATAAGATATAAACCCCCCTTGATATGTTATGCCCCAGGGCATAACTTAAATCGCCTACCCCTGGGCCCTGGTGGGTTGTGTTGACACCGGAGTTTTTGTTATCAGAACTTTGAACTATTTTAACAAAATGTCCATCTCAATATTTTTATTGAGGGCGTGGAGGAGGGAGAGGGGCTAGTTGCCCTTCAATCTCTTTTGACTCTTAAAAGGTGAACAAGAACTTTCAATTTCCAATCAAACGAGCCCTCTCTAAACTTTATGCGATCATCCTTCCATAAGAAATAATATGAAGGATTCGGAGAATCCTTAAATTACAACCCTTGCCCTAAGGGCCTTGGGGGAGTTGTAATCCTCAAAGACCTAATTTCCAGAACTTAAAACTACGTTTAATAAAATGGCTATCTTAAAATTTTGATTGGATGTGTTTAAAGAAAAGGTGGGCGTGAAAGGGGGATTAGTTGCCCTCAAATCACTTTCGACTATTACAGAGGGCAGTAGCCTTCGGATTTTCCAATCGAATGAGCCTTTTTTGATGTTTCTACGACACCGCCTTCGATAAAAACCTTATATGTCCCCAGGGCGTTACCTAAAACTTTTACCCTGAGGGGTTTGGAAGAGTGTCCTCATCAAAAATATATTTTCTATCTGGAAATCAACTACGCCGAACAAAATGGCTATCTCAAAATTTTGATTGGATGTGTTTGGGGGAGTGATGGGCGTGGGGGAGGGCTAGGTGCCCTCCAATCACTTTCGACTACTAAAAAAGACACTAACCCTTTGAATTTCCGATTGAATGTGCCTGTTTGAAGTTTCTACGACAACGCCTTATATAAAAACCTTATATGGCCTAAGGGCATAACTTAAAACTCTTGCCGAGGGTTGTGGGGGGGTTTCCTCCTCAAAAACATATTTTCTATCTGGAAATCAGCTACGCTGAACAAAATGACTATCTCAAAAGTTTGATTGGATGTGTTTGGGGAAATGATGGGCGTAGGGTGGGGGTTTGGGCTAGCTGCCCTCCAATCACTTTTGACTATTAAAAAGGGCACTATCCCTTTGAATTTCCAATCGAATGAGCTTGTTTTGAAGTTTCTACGACAACGCCTTTTATAAAAACCTTATATGCCCCCCAGGACATATCTTAAAACCCTTTCCCTGAAGGTTCTGGGGGAGTGTCCACCTCAAAAACATATTTTCTATCTGGAAATCAGCTACACTGAACGAAATGGTTATCTCAAAACTTTGATTGGGTGTGTTTGGGGAAATGAGGGGTCTAGGTGGGAGGCTAGCTGCCCTCCAATCACTTTTGACTATTAAAAAGGGCACTAGCCCTTTAATTTCCAATCGAATGAGCCTGTTTTGAAGTTTCTACGACAACGCCTTTTATAAAAACCTTAAATGCTCCCAGAGCATAACTTAAAACCTTTGCCTTGAGGCAAAATGGCTATCTGAAAATTTTGTTTGGATGTGTTTGGGGAAATGATGGGCGTGGGGGGGGGGGGACGGGGGCTAGTTACACTCCAATCACCTTCGACTAAGGGCACTAGCCCTTTAATTTCCAGTCGAATGAGCATGTTTTGAAGATTCTACGACAACGCCTTCTATATAAACCTTATATGTCCCCTGGGCATAACTTAAAACCCTTGCCCTGAGGGTTGTGGGGGAGTATCCTCCACAAAAACATAATTTCTATCGAGGAATCAACTACGCTGGACAAAATGGCAATCTCAAAATTTTGATTAGATGTGCTGGGGGTAATGATGGGCGTGGGGGGGGGCTAGTTGTCCTCCAGTCATTTTGGACTATTAAAAAGGCCAATAGCCCTTTAATTTCCAATCAAATGAGCCTGTTTTAAAGTTTCTACGACAACGCCTTCTATAAAAACCTTATATGCCCCCAGGGCATATCTTAAAACCCTTGCCCTGAGGGTTCTGGGGGAGTGTCCTCCTCAAAAATATATTTTATATCTGGAAATCAACTACGCTGAACAAAATGACTATCTGAAAATTTTGATTCGAGGTGTTTGGGGAAATGATGGGCATGGGGGGGGGGGGAGAAGGGCTAGTTGCACTCCAATCACTTTCGACTATTAAAAAGGGCACTAGCTCTTTAATTTCCAATTGAATGAGACTCTTTTGAAGTTTCTTCGACAACGCCTTCTATAAAAAACCTTATATGCCCCCAGGGCATAACTTAAACCCCTTGCCCTGAGGGTTGTGGGGGGGGTATCCTCCTCAAAAATATATTTTCTATCTGGAAATCGACTACGCTGAACAAAATGCGTATCTCAAAATTTTGATTGGATGTGTTTGGGGAAATGATGGGCGTGGGGGGAGGGGGACTAGTTACACTCCAATCACTTTCGACTATTAAAAAGGGCACTAGCTCTTTAATTTTCAATTGAATGAGCCTGTTTTGAAGTTTCTACGACAGCGCCTTCTATAAAAACCTTATATGCCCCCAGGGCATAACTTAAAACCCTTTCCTTGAGGGTTTTGGGGGGGTATCCTCCTCAAGAATATATTATCTATCTGGAAATCTACTACGCTGAACAATATCGCAATTTGAAAATTTTGAGGGGTTGGGTGTGGGGTACCGATGGGCGTTGGGGGGCTAATTGCCCTCCAATCATTTTCGCCTATTAAAAAGAACTCTAGCAATCTCGATTTTCAATCAAATAGATCCCCTTTGAAGTTTCTATGAAGACCGCTTTCGTATGAAGTGCCTCTGGGGAAAAAAAAATTATAATAATAATGATAAAACATTCGAGCCGTATGGCCTTTACTATAGGTAACGCTACAGCGTTGCCTCTGATTAGAGGATAGTATTGACTGTATTGAGGCTTTTAACTAAAAAAAAACAACAACATTAGATGCACGTTATTTCTGGGCTTATCCTGTTATTAAAGTAAGCAGTAACACTCCATTTCAAAGCTAAAATGGAGTGGTGCTTATGGTGAATAGAAGTTCTTCAACTTTGAAATCTTATTTTCTACTACTTTTTTTTTTTTGAAAAATAGCCTTTTCAACCACAAATATTTATAAGCCGAAGAAAAAGAATAGTCGATCACAGAAATGTACTACACATGGATTTTGTCAGACCCGTACATATGTTTTTGGGCAATGTTCTATTAACCGGGCTCTTTTAAATACGGCAAAGCATAACAGTCACGAAATAGATCGAGACGCCTGATGGAAACAGGTTTACAATGCCTTCTGGGATATAAACAAAGGCATGAACTGTATTTAAATCTTTGTTTTTTGGGGTTTCGGGGAGAAAAAGGTACCTAGGTTTGGTTTGGTTACGTATTTAATAAATGGTATGGTTTGCCCCCCCCCCCCTAATGTGCAAATATATAGCCCAAATTCGTTTCTAAACTATTATATATTCATCCTATTTTATTTTATTTCATTAACCAAACTAGCACTATATAAAGGAGCCCGGTTAGTAGAACAGTACCGTTTTTGTGCTCAAAAGTATGTTTCAATTCCATTGTTGCTGACAATCGTCGTATTTATTTTTGCATCGTAGTGAACGGTGAACCACGGCCCGTAGTAACCAAAAGTTTAAAAATATGTCTTTAAAAAATTGTCTAATGAAAAAAATTTATATTTGAGGCTAATTCGGGAACAGTAAGTACTATTTGGATCAATATTTATAGTAAATTAATTAAAAAGATTTGCCGAAAAATAAGTTTTTCAAAGAAAAGTAAAGGCCATTTCAAACTTAGACTCCGTAGATGCAAATACCTTTTAAAATTCAAACTCAAAACGACCAGAAATTACTATTAAAAAATAAATGAACCCAAAACGAACAGAAACTAAATTAATAAACAATCATATCAAAAACATACAACAAGTAATAATATAAATGAATAAATAGATCTTAAAGCGAGTAATGCTTAGATTGAATATGAAAATCAAGCTTAAAACGAAAAAAAATATTTTCCTATTGCATGAATGAAACTTTAAACGAACAAAAATTAAATAAACAATCAATGCAAACAAACATACAATAGATATTAATGTAAATTAATAAATAAATCTTACAACGAGTGAAACAAATTGAATATGCAAATCAAGCTTGAAACGAACAAAAATCACCACAAACGAGATTTTGGGTATGACCTCCTTCTCTCACTGTAAAAGTCTAAAACCTACTGCGTCATTGGAACTTTGCTGAAAACCTATTTTATGACAAATATTTTCTTTTGTACTTAATATTGAAAATAAACATTAAAATTATAGGCACATTTTGAACTGATGAGCTTTCAGCAATTAATATCATTATAGGCCTAAATCAAATATTTAGTTTAATTTATTAGCTCTTTTTAAAGTTGTTCAAGACGAATATAGTTTCACTACAAACAAGTGTTTGGACACTGCCTCCTGTCCTCACTGTAAATAAAAACTAAAAGCCTACTGCGTCGTTGTCGCTTAACTGAAAACAAATTATATTAAAAATATTTTCTTTTCCAGTTCTTACAGCATTGAAAATAAAAATAAAATTACAGTGAGATAAAATCTTGAACTGATGGATCTTTCAACAATTAATATCATTATATATCAAATATTCAATTTGATTTTGTTTATACTTTCCAAGACTGTTCAAGACACATATAGTTTTCAGTAAAGCGCCAATGATGCAGTAGGTTTTAGACTTTTATAGTTATCTGACCCTTCTGTTCTGTTATCTGACCCTTGATTTTTTTTTAACAAAATGGCTACCTCAAGATTTTTATCTGATGTTTTGGGGGGGAAAAGGGCGTGAGGGAGGGGCTAGTTGCCCTTTGATCCCTTTTTCTCTTAAAAGCTGGACTAGAACTTCCAATTTCCAATCAAATGAGCCCTCTCTGAAGTTTATACGAGAATACCTTCCAAAACAGCTATATACGCCCCCCGGGTATAACTTATGATTAATTAGTATATATAATTATTATAACTAATGATTCATTAGTTATAAAACGAATTATATTACAAATATTGATTGTTTGTACATATAATAAATGTTTGTACAACATGTGTCGACCCCGGAGTTTTCGTTATCTGACCTTTGAACTTTTTTTTTTTACAAAATGGCTACATCGAAATTTTTATCTGATGCATTTAGGGCGTGGAGTTTTTTGACTTTTAAAGAGTGAACAAGAACTTTCAATTTCCGATCAAATGAGCCCTCTCCGAAGTTTATACGAGCATCCCTTCCATAAGAACTACATATGCCCCCAGAGCATTACTCATAAGGCCTGCCTCCAGGCCCGGGGGGGGGGGGCTGTGTCGACACAGAAATTTTTCTTATCTGACCTTTGAACTATTTTTATTGAAATGCCTATTATAGAAAATTTATCGGATGGGCTTAGGGAAAAAAGAGTGTGGGGGGGGGGGGGGGTTAGTTGCCCACGGATATATTTTGACTCTTAAAAATTGAACTAGAACTTTTAATTTCCAATCAAATGAGCCCTATCTGAAGTTTATACGAGCATCCCTTCCATAAGAACCATATACGCCCCCAGGACAATACTTACAACGCCTATTCCCCGGGCCCTGGGGGGAGTCCTTGTTATCTAAATTTTGAACAATTTCCAAAAAACCGACTATCTCAAAATTTGCGGATGGGTTTGGGGAAAAGGGGCGGGGGGGCTAGTTGCCCTTTACTCTCTTGACTCTTAAAAAGTGAACTAGAACTTTCAATTTCCAATCAAATGAGCCCTCTATGAAGTTTATACGAGCATCCCTTTTATAAGAACCATACATGCCCTTAGGGCATAACTTAGAGCACCTTTCCCTGGGCCCTGGGGGTTGCATTGACACCGAAGTTTTTCTTATCAGACCTTTGAACTATTTTTAACAAAAATGTTTATCTCAAAATTTTCATCAGATGGGTTTGGACGCGTGGGGCGGTGGGGGGCTTCTAGCTGCCCTCGGATCTCTTTTGTCTATTAAAAGTGAGCTCGAACTTTCAATTTCCAATTAAATGCGCTCTCACTGAAGTTTATACGAGCATCCATTTCATAAGAACCATATCGGCCCCAGGGTATAACCTATAATACCTGCCCCCGGGGCCTGTGGGTTTTTGACGACACCTGAGTTCTTGTTAACTGACTTTTGAGCAATTTTTAACTTAATGGCTACCTCAAAATTTTATTAGATGTATTTGGAGAAAAAGGAGCCTGAAGGGGGGGGGGGCTAGGTGCCCTCTAATCTCTTTTGACTGTAAAAAACTGAACTAGAACTTTCAATTTAGAATCAAATGAGCCATCTCTGAATTTTTTACGATGCCTTGAATAAGAACCATATATCCCCCCAGGGCATAACTTACAACACCGGCCCTCGGGCCCGGCGGGGGGGGGGGGGTGTGTTGAGCCCTGAGTTTCCGTTATATGGCTTTTGAAATATTAAAAAAAAGCTATCTCAAAGTTCTTATCGGATGGGTTTGAGGAAAAAAGGGCGTAGAGGGGGGGGGCTAGGTGCCCTTCAATCTCTTTTGACTCGTAAAAATTGAACTAGAACTTTCAATTTCCAATCAAATTGATCCCTCTTTGCAGTTAATACGAACATCCCTTCTATAAGACCCATATATGCCCCCAGGGCATAACTTACTACTTCTGCCCCCGGGCCCTGGTGGGTTGTGTCGATCCCGGAATTTTTTTTATATGATCCTTGAACAATTTTTAACAAAATAGCTATATTAAAATTTTTATTGGAGGCGTTTGGGAAAAAAGGGTGTGGGGGGGGGGCGCTGGTTACCCTCCAATGTCTTTCGACGCTTCAAAAGTGAACTAGAACTTTTAATTTCCAATCAAATGAGCCCTCTCTGAAGTTTATACGAGCATTCCTTCCATAAGAACCATATATGCCCCCAGGGCATAACTTATAACCCTTGCCCCTGAAGACTGTGGGGGAGTGTCCTGCCCAAGCATATAATTTCCAGAACTTTCAAATACGTTGAACAAAATGGCTATATCAAAATTTTGATTGGACGTGTTTGGGGAAATGGTTGGCGTGGAAGGGGTGTCAGTTGCCTTAGAATCACTTTCTACTATTGAAAAGGGAACTAGCCATTTAAATTTCCAATCGAATGAGCCCTTTTTGAAGTTTCTACGACCACGCGTTCTATAAAAACCTTATATGCCCCCAGGACATAACTTACATCCTTTGCCCTGGGGGCTTTGGGGGCTTTGCCATCCTCAAATACATAATTTCAAGAACTTTCAACTACGTTGAACAAAATGGATATCTCTAACTTTTGATTGAATGTGTTTGGGGAAATGGTGGGCGTGAGAGGGGGAATAGTTGCTCTCCATTCACTTTCGACTATTAAAAAAGGCACTAGCCCTTTCAATATCCAGTCAAATGAGCCCTTTTTGAAGTCCCTACGACAAAACTTTCTATAAAAACCTTATATGCCCCAGGGCATAACTTACAACCCTTGCCCTGAGGGCTCTGAGGGGGTTATTATCCTCAAAGACCTGATTTCCAGAAATTTTATCTATGTTGAACAAAATGTATATCTCAAAATCTTGATTGGATGTGTCTGGGGAAATGGTGGGCGTGAGAGGGGGGGTTAGTTGCCCTTCAATAACTTTCGACTATAAAAAAGAACACTAACCCTCTCGATTTCCAATCGAATGAGCCTTTTTGAAGTTTCTACAACATCGCTTTCTATAAAAACCTTATTTGCCTTAAGGGCTTAGCTTACAACCCTTTCCCTGACGGCTGTGGGGGGGGGGGAGTTGTCACCCTTAAAGACCTAATTTCCAGAACTTTCAACTACGTTGAACAAAATGGCTATCTAAAAATTTTGTATTGGATGTGTTTGGGGAAAAGGCGGGCGTGAAAGGGGGGTTAGTTGCCCTCAAATTACTTTCGACTATTAAAAAGGGCACTGGCCCTTTGAATTTCCAATTGAATGAGCCCTTTTTCAAGTTTCTACGACAATCTTTCAATAAAAACCTTTTATGCCCCCAGGGCATAACTTATAACCCTTGCTCTGAAGACTGGTGGGAGAGTGTACTGCTCAGAGATATAATTTTTAGAACTTTCAACTGCTTTGAACATCATTGTTATCTCAAAATTTTGATTGGACGTGTTTGGGGAAATGGTGGGAGTGGAAGGGATGTTAGTTGCCTTCCAATCACTTTCGACTATTCAAAAGGGCACTAGCCATTTCAATTTCCAATCAAATGAGCCCTTTTTGGAGATTTTACGACAATGCTTTCTATAAAAAAAACTTTTATGCCCCCAGGGCATAAATTACAACCCTTGCCTTGAGGGCTGTGGGGGGAGTGTCCTCCTCAAAAATATAATTTCTATCTGGAAATCATATACGTTGAACAAAATGGCTATCTCAAAATTTTTATTCGATGTGTTTGGGGAAATAGTGGGCGTGGAAGGGGTGTTAGTTGCCTTCCAATCACTTTCGACTATTAAAAAGGTCACTATCCATTCCAATTTCCAATCGAATGAGCCCTTTTCGAAGTTTCTATGACACTCCTTCGATACAAAGTGCCCTGGTGTAAGGAAAAAAAATAATACATTGTGCCAACATCGTTCTTTACTTAGGCAGTGTTATTGCGCTGCTTATGATAGTGGGTCACAAAGTAACTGATTATAGTTTCGATTCGCCTTTTTTGGGGAGGGGGGAGTAAGTAGGATTTGCAATTAAAACAGGTTAAGAAGAGATGATTTAATGGAACAAATGACAAAACTAATGTAAGATTTAGTCTTTTAGGGCGGTATCGTTACGCGGAAAAGTCAAAGTGCCTCTCCGAATTTAAATTTTAGTTTCTAAGAGCCTTTAAGTCAGCTCTTATCGCATTCACGATACTGCAAATACATCATACTCAGCATCATGGAATTACTTGCCGGTATCAATATAGCTAATGATAAATTTATAGATAACTTAGACTAGATATAGCTTTGTTTAAACAGCAACGTCTGACAAGTATTTTTATGTTTGTTGCAAAAATTTTTGTTGCAAATATTTGTTGCAAAACTTTAACATAAAAAAGTATTTCGCTCTCACCCCTCAAGTTCCCCGATAGGCTCTAGATTATTTGTACTTTTATGAAAATTAAATACTCTCGTTACGAATACTATTTATGCTTGTCCTAACAGTAAAAGTGAATTACGAAAACATATTTTTAGAAATTTTGAAAAAGAACTCGAAACCCATATTGTATTTTTTTTCTTCTACAAAACAAAAAAAAATCGCAAAGAAGAGAGGAACGAGGATAGTAACAAGTAGTGAGAACAGAAGAAAAAGTTATGCAATAATATAAAAATAATAGTTATGTAATAATAAAAAAATATAAATAAAAGTCTCAAGGACAGTACAAAAGCCAAACCTCAAAATAAACACTGAAACTAAAATAAGGACCCTTTCGAAGTAACGATGAAAGGGTAACTTTCATCGCGATCTTTTCGATATTTTGTTTTGTCATGATTAGCCAGTGTGGTCTTAGCTTTTTCTCCAGCGATAACATGGTCCTGGGACATCGTAGGAGCGTTGAAATGTGTAACTAAGCGAAGTTGTCGCAATTAGGGTCTTATTTCCTCACCCTGATAATGTGTGCGTGGATTGACCACTAGTTTAACTTCACACAGAGGCCCGTCATTTTGGGGTAGGGGAAGATCACTGCAAACCTCCTGAATTTCAGTAATTTTTCTTGTTTTAACCTTATATTCTCCTTAATAATATGATTTTAAAGATCAGGTCTCCTAAATTGTTGAAGTCCTGAAGTAAAAATAACAAAAGCATACTTTATTTATCTTCTAATCTTTGCCGCGTTGTGACAGAGAAATTGCCATAATATTAACGCAAAATTATGTCATTCAGTTTTTTTTTGCATATTTCATACTGGACAATATCTCTTAAATAATTAAATTTTCTGTAAACTGAATCGTGATATTTCCCAATATTTGTAGAATTTGGACAACTAACAATTTGCTGAAAACTTACCTTGCTTGAGTTTATTGAGAATTCGAATTCTATACTAAATTTATTGATTTCAGTCGGTTTTATGTTTTCAATAAAGCGCTAGTTTTTAAGAAGCTACAAATATATTCACAAACAGCGCGATTCTGTCTAATTAAACCAGTTTTGCGGATATATGTTGCATAAGCTGCGAATCAATAATTTTTGTTCGTATTAAGTTTCAACTTCGCTCTTAACCTCCATAAAAAAAAACTTTATTTTAAATTTTTTTTTATTTTTAAAATAATTAATTTTTAAATGATTAATTTTAAAAATAATAATTTGTAAGAACACTCTTTCAATGGAATTTTCCCAGGAATAATTTTTCATGGATTCTTGTAAACCTTGTCTTTGGTTATACTAAGTTGGAATGGAACAAAAGGTGATACTTATCTGATAGCCAGTTGGCCTACACACTCGAGAATTTGGATCTAGAAAATCAGATAATAACTGGTTTATTGCTGTTTGTTTCGTATACGGAAACAATTAGCTTCGGCTCAGTGGAAAATTACATCGTAGCTTTATTTTAATAAATATTTAGCTGGCATTTTGGTTTGGATAGGTTACATTTTGCGTGCAGTCCCACTCTGCTTAACCCCCATCCCCCCTGATCTGCAAATATACAGCCCAATGTACATATATCCTATCTATCTCCCAAGCGTCTCAGTTGTTTCAACCCCGTACCTGTAGATCCAAGTTCTCGGGTGTATACTGGCTTAAATACTTCCTAAGACCACAATGGCTATACATGACGTATGAAGCTAAGAGAGGAAAGGAAATAATAAATGATAAATAAAACCAAAAAAGGGTGAGAAAACGAGGATTTTGTTAGCCAGTGGTAAAATACTGGCTTTCAGATAAGTACCCAAAAGGCTCCTCGAGAGGGGGAATTTGATCAGATGAGACAAAAGTTTCAATAGGGCCGTTCTTTTGCACTAAGATCTTATATCTAAGATCTCACATCTTTCTGCAAATATTTCCGTTCTTTTAACTCATCTTTTTTTCTAAGATCATACAGCTCAATGATGATACCAAAAAGTGTGAAGGACGCCATCTGTCTTCCATATAGAACAATGATGAAGAGAACTTTGATTATATACTCATCATTGTTCTTAGGCCGCTGATCAGAGCAGAATGATGAAAAAAAGTTTGCAAAAGAACGTTATAAGATGTAAGATCTTAGTGCTAAGATTTCACTTTTAAGCGTCCTTTGTCAGAAGATGTAAGATCTTAGCACAAATATGAGTAAAACAACGGCCCTAATAGTCTACGCGATAATGTTGACCAATAATATATACAAGGGGGTACCAGGTTTGTCCCCCCCCCCCTTGAAATTTGTGTCTGACTTAGTAAACGGTAATGCGTGTCCCACATATTATGCTTTTCACTATGGCTGATTGTAGAGCTCATTGGCGAATTGGATTGGCGAAGAGCTCATTAGATGGAAAATTTTAAGTTCTAGCGGTCTTTTTCAATAGTTCAATGCAACTTTGGCCATAACTCCCCTCCACGAATGGTATCAAGTCATTCGATGAGTATCCCACTTGTTATTATGACAGATGAGTAAAAGAACGGCCCTAATAGTCTACGCGATAATGTTGACCAAGGCTATATACAAGGGGGTACCAGGCTTGGACCCCTCCCCCCCCCCCAAAATTTATGTCTGACTTAGTAAACAGTAAAAGAATGGCCCTAATAATGAGTAAAAGAACGGCCCTAATAGTCTACGTGATAATGTTGACCAAGGCCATATACAAGGGGGTACCAGGTTCCCTCCCTCACCCCCCCCCCCAAAAAAAAAATTGTATATAACTCATAAACGTAACAAAACTACGCATAAACAAATTTTCTTGCGTTAAATTTATTTTGTAAACCCCCCTCTGAAAAAAATACTTCCTCCTCCGAACAAAAATTCCGGATACACCTTTGGTTTTGACTTAGTAAACAGTAATACGTGTCCCACATTATGTTTTGACTACGGCTGATTGTACAGCTCATTGGCGAATTGGATTGGCGAAGAGCTCATTAGATGGAAAATTTTAAGTTCTAGCGGTCTTTTTCAATGGCTCAATGCAACTTTGCCCTTAACTCCCCACCACGAATGGTGTCAGGTCTTTCGACGAGTATCCCACTTTTTACGATGACAGTTAAAAAACCGTGACACTTTTTGCAATGGGAGAAAAATGTAATTAGGCTACACATCGTTTGGTGACAAAAAAAACTTACAGAGGAATTTTACGGAATAAGACTTTTTGCGACAGACCGTAAACACGATGAAGCAAGTGGGCGTTCAGACGCTGGATTCTATCTCAGACTATTTCCAAGTTTCCCGCTCAGGATGGTTGAAAGCTGAAAAGAGGAACTATCGAGCAACATTTTCAGAACTGAAAACACCTATTTAGGTGACAATTATAATTGGGAATTTCCTATTTCTGAAAATACCTTGGACTTCAACCATTCTGAGCAGGAAACTTGGACAGAGTCTGAGACAGAATCCAGTGGCTGAACATCCACCAAAAGTCACGCCTTAATAGTTTCGTTGCAAACTGTTCGGAATCCATACAAAACCACTTAGTAAGCAACCCCCTTGGTTTATATCAGTCGAAAGCTAGAATCTATGTAGTAACGAATGTCACAAGATATAAAAAGAAGAAATTATCACTAGCCTGATACATTTGAGCTGCGATTCCTTTTCTGCAAAATTACATATATTAAAAAGAGGTTCAACCAGATCCTCTCTATTTTTAGCATATCATAAAACTGTCACTAGCGCTTTTTTTTACGAATATTGACGGGTGTGTTGTCAAAAATAGTCCAAAGCATTCAATTCATTACCATTCGGCCTATTTTTAGGTCTTAAAATCGTTCACTCGGCAGCCAGCTAACGGGGCTAAAAATTGCATCTTTCGGTCGTAAAGTCCAATTAAATCCATGAATTTTTCCTCCTATAATGGATACCCACGACCCTTTCGCAATTAACACATTTCGCACATAAAAACTGCCTGAATGGAAAGATTACCCACCGTGTTTTTAAGCAGCCCTCACATTGAGGATTTGAGGCATACTAGCATCCTACATCTTATAGAAGCCCAGGGACGGATCTAGGAATTTTTAGGGGGGGGGGGCGCAAAATAGGTTGGTCCGATAGACTTGCATTAGGAGCAAGTTTAATTAACACAATCTTGCGTTACTTAAGTAAATTACACTACTTTAGACTACTGTAGGGTGGCGCCCCCTCTCCCCCCTGGATCCGCCACTGTTAAAGCCGCTAAGAAAAAACAAGCGTTCCCTGGATAGTAACAGTGTAAACTACGAGAAGGACTATTCAAGTGAAATTAATTTTTATAACCTCTAATCACAGCTTACTGTTTGTCTGTCAGCCTTATTTATTTTATAACTGTTATTATTAAAACACATTTTTTTTCACGGCTACCTATTTAATAAAGCATATCTCAAAGGTCTACGATTAGGAGTGAATAGGAGTTTACAACCAATATTACTACTATTAAATTTGTAATAATATGTCTACGCGATTCTTTCCGTTAGTATTAATTGCTAATATAATTTGTATTTCCCATCAAACTGTTGCGGATGATAATTGTAGCCAAAGGGTTATTGGACCATGTAAGTAGTTGACCTATTGACTGTTTTTGTTTCTGCCATAAATTAAAACGCTTTCGAAAAAAAATAAAATCAAAGATTAGTAAAGAGTCATATTAAAACTAAGATGATCAGAAATGTAGTCTTATAACGATTCAAACTTAAAACGAACTGAAATTACTATCAATGGATGAATGAAAACTATAACGAACAAAAATTAAAATAAATAATTACTGATGAATAAGCAAATCCTAAAACGAACATAAGTTGAATAATAAATAATGAAAATGAAAAATGAACATAACTTGAATAATGAATAATGAAAAATAAAAATGAGAAATAACTAATCCAGTCAAATATGATATGAACAGAAATTTCAACAAAAAATCAGAAATGAATAATCCAGTCAAACTTAAAATGAACAGAAATTTCAGCAAACACTAAACCTTCTAGAAGGTTGTAGCGTTATTTGCGCTTTATTGAAAACAATCTTAAGGGGTATCGACATTATAGGTATAATTTCCGCTTGGTTATACTAGCGCTACGTGCTCCCCTCCTCTGACAGGATTGCCTGGCAGGATACAATCTATCAAAGATTGGAATCAAGTAGGCTAGTAGCTCGTTACATGTTTCCAACAGTGGGACCCAGCGGGGGTTTTTATGACCAAACCTCGCAAGTTCTAAGTTGTACCAAAATAAGGTGTTAACTATTAGGAGTGACCCAAGTTCTGAGATTTCATTTTCCCCCTGAAAACTTATCTTGTTTACGAGCGGTGATTTCCGTGTTTTGCAGCATTCTGAAGCTATAGGCTACTTGTGTCAGGCTATGACAGTTGCCTGTATTTATTTCTACTTGGAAGTAGTGAAGCCTAGCATGGTTAGTACACTTACGCAACACCAGGAATGTTGATTATTATTGTGAATAACTTTTTCTGCCTATCTTTTGATAAATAAAAACAAACACATTGTTCGAAACACACATCGTTTTCAATAAAACAAATAACGCTGTAGCCCGTTAGAGGGATTGGGGGAAGGGGGCGCACCAATTTTTGTATTAAACCTCGATTAGGCCTTAAATACTATTTTCGTTGAGTTGTTGTTAATTTAATGAGGTGAATAATAAATAGACTGCTCGAAATATGAATAGTTTTCAGTAAAGCGCCAGTAACGCTCTGGCTTTTGGAAATTTAGGAGACAGTAGCCCTACCACGATTTGTTTAGTAATTTTTTTTTCATTTTAAGGGTACTGGTGCATTATACGGACACTTCTATATACTGCTAAAGAAGTCAAGTTTGGTTAATGCTAATGAAATCAAACAAAATAAGATGAATATATAATAGTTTATAAACAAATGTGGGCTATATATTTGAACACTAGGGGAAGTGGGGGGGGGGGTAAAGCGTGCCATATATTAAATACGTAACCTAACATAACCAGAGACAGATACCCGGTTATAATGGTTTATGAACAACCCTGTAAAAATTCAACTACCTCTTTTTCTGTCTTCGGCAAATCCCAAATTGTAATTTTAACATTGATTTAAGATCACCCGTTTCACTCAATTCCACTCTAATAACTGTTTTAGTACCGGGTATCTGTCCCGGTATCTGTAGCATCTCCCGTTTGACATTTCATATACAGTATATAAAAGTGTCTGTTTAATACACTAGTACCATTTTAAGTTTGACTTGATTATTGGCATTAATTTCTGTTATTTTATGCTTGACATGATTGTTCGTTTTGATTTCTGTTCGTTTTGAGTTTGAACTCAAGGCTTTTGGACTGGCACATAATGGTTAAATGATTGATTCTTCTGGTTTTTTTTGTTTGTTTTTTTTAACATTTACCTCTTTCCACGTGGAAAGAACATAAATATTTATGCTGTTTAAATATTATCCCTACTATTAATGACGTGCTCGATACTTAAATTCGAGTGATTCCATAAATAAGTTTATATGAAAATCCCTTCGATGCGTTTACGTAGAAGAGATCCCAGGCAAAATGGGATTTTTGACAATTTTCCTCGTGATGTCTGAAAACCCACGCCTAAGGGTTTTCATATACAAAAACAAATCCAGCCATAATCTTCCTATCCAAATTTTACCGCCTCTTTGGGGTGTTTTTGGCGGTACTTATGTATTATAAGAGAAACACTCGAGAACTTGTACGCGAACATGAGAGATTACCCGTTTTTCACGGCGTTTATACCAGACAATTAGCTTCGGCTCGGTGGAAAAATACATTGTAGGCTTTGTAGCTATATTTTAATCAAATATTTAGTTGGTATTTTGGTTAGTTTAGGTTACGTATTTAATATAATGTGCTTTGGGCGGCCCCCTTCCATAATTCTTTGTTGTAGTATTCACAGCCGAAGTTAATTGTCCGTGAAAAACGGGTAATGTCACATGTTCGCGATACAAGTTCTCGAGTGTGTTTCTCGCAAAATACGTAAGTACCATTTTGCAAACCTTCAAAAAGACACAAATTTTGTTTTATTTTAAGCTAAGGATACTGCCTCTATCAACAGTCCTTCCCCCTTTTCGATCAGAATCTCATCCCTTTTCTAATTTGAACCCCATCCCTGGAAAATTCTTTGACCTCCCCCATTGCACATCCTATCTGAAATATTCTGTGTTCCTTCTGCCCCCTCCTCTGTTATGGATTTCTAGTTAGAGGAACGTTTATAATTTTCCACAAAATGGCAAGGGCCCCGTAAAGGCAATGAACACCTCAGACGATTTTGAGCTCGCGGAGCTAACAAGTCTGCTACCAAAACATTGGATTTTTGACATTAATGTTTTTTCTTTTTAATTTATAGTCTTATTTAGCTATAATGTCACGCGTCTCCATTTAACAAACTAACGCTCCTATTTTGTATACAATTTGTTATGGAATGTCTGGCTTGTCTAGAAGGGTCTGTTAATTTGTTCCGACGATATCTAACGTTTATTTTCTGATGTTTGATTAACCTATTGTCTCGAAAAAAATGCCTTAGCAACAAAAAAGGCCCCATTTGATGGGAGTTTACGTACCAATGGGCTTGTATCTTGGAAAACCCGAGAAGGTTCCGGATTTATGCTTTGTGTCCCAATGCCCCAGACAACGATCAAAGTTTGCGATTTTCATAGCTGTCCAGTTCGGCTTTAGATCTTTTATAAGTTTACCTTATGCCCGTAAAATAATAAAAAAAAGGCCAGTAAGCCTGTAACTGCTAAGCACGGCTCTTCAATATTTCATAGTTTATGCAAAGCCCCTACATAGTAAAGCGCAATTTGTCTCCTAAATATTTTTAAGGGGTCATCAAATAAAACGGATAGGCATAGCAAATTGGGGAAGGGCATTCGATCGGAAAATTTGAGTTCTAGTGCTGTTATTATGTGCCAAAACTGATAGAATAGCAACCTAAAATTACAATGATTTATGCCGCTATGTCCCATTCATGCTTCCCCCTCCCCACCACTTGGCATCCTATCAACATTTATTGTGTCATTTTAATCTGAACGACTGAAAGGTCCAAAAGTGTGTCTCCTGAAGTGACATGACAGGTGAAAAAATGACAAGTTTTGAAAAAAAGAAATTGCCCGGCGAAAAAATAGTTCCAAATTCTTTGCTGCATCGCGTCAGGAAAATTTCAAAAATAATAATATGAATTTCTGAAAATTATTTCAAGTATATTTAAATTCTTTTAATGTCCTTCAGTTTTCTAAAATCTCTATAGGAACACGGGTAGAAGATTAACACGAATGTGAGCAACCAGTGAGGGAGGGGAGAGTGTTTTAATTGACAATTGATTAAATTTTCTGGGGGAGGGGGGAGGCTTTTTGTGTTTATAAAATCCCTTTTAAATAAGTTTAGCATTAGCCCTCTCAAGAAGACCTGTGCTATGGGATCATTCGTGACAACTGATTGTCAAAATAATATTTGGTAAGTAGTTCACTGACAACTATCCTTTTGTATACAAAACAGTTTGAAACTTCTTTCAAAGACGTTTAATACAGACTCAAGGAGTAATCTATCCTGCCATATGGCTACTAATTGTCAAAGAAAGCCTTGTGATCATTATTCCTGACATCAACTCTTCTCCCTGATTTTTTTTTCTTCGTAATTTGTCATATCCCCGCCGTGTCATATCTATACCCTATATTTCATATATTGAACAATATTTCTAAATAATTGGATTTTCATATGCAACTTCTCAAAGGTACCAATGATAATGTACCTTTTGGACTCTTTATGTTTCAAAATTAAATATTTTTTTTTGTGGGAAAGTTAAAAGGATTTGCAAAGCAAAACGTATATCTAATGCCCTTTTTTAAACAAAAACATAGGCAACTTCTTTGGTGTCTTCTCTACGTTAGACAAGGATCTGTTGTAAGGTTTGTTGTGTATGAATAATTTTATTCAGTAACTAAACCCATACAGAGTATTTCACTATCTAATCTACAAAATACAGCTGTTTCTTGTATATATGTCAAAACCTGAATAAGAGCAAAAATTAACTTAAAAAACCAAGCGTTTAAGTTAAGTTGAAACTTAAAACCAGCAGAAATTATTGCTTTGCTGTTTATGCAAGCTATATCTGCTAAACTGGTTCAAATAAACTGTCTCACGGTATTTCCCTATATTTGTAGAATTCTGAAAAAAACGAGAACTTTATTGAAAACACAAAATTGACCCAGCAAAACACGATTGGGAGCAGACAGTAGTAGAAGGGGGGGGGGGTTCTACTCCGGACAGGACATGATTTATGCATGTTTTATGGTTTTTGTCAGTGAGAATTTGAAAAACAGGAATTTTGTCACATTTATGGATGGTTTTATGGATTTTGTCAGTGAGAATGAAAAAACAGGAACTTTGTCACATTTATGTCTGTTTTCATGGATGGTTATGTGTGTTGATCAATTTATTTGATGTTTTTATGGTCTTTGTCAGTGAGAATGGAAAAACAGGAACTTTGTCAATCCCTTCTTGTTGTTTTTCGATGCAGATGTTATGAGTTTCCGGGAAACAGTATTTGTTATTGTTGTTCAAGCCAAATGTTATGAGTTTCCAAGGTAACAGTTAGATCCCCCTTCTCAGCCAATCAGAGGGCTTTGTTTACATAACAATTTGACCTTGACATTTCGTATATAACGGGTATGCAATGTGATTCAATTATCAGAAAGTATTGTGACACAATGGATAGAACAATTGACATAATTGATGAGCTTGAGGCCTTGGCAGCCACAATTTACCATGTAAGTACATTTTTTATTTTCAAACGAATTTTCCTTGGATACCCTCCAGTATATTCAGCTAAAACGTAAATATATTCCTTTACCCCCAAACCCCCCCCAAACCATACAATCCTTATACTCAATGGAAAACGTGAAATATATTCTTTTTACCCTAACCCCCTCCCACACTGTTTTACAATCCCAAATTCTTACCAATAGAAATACCTTTTCGTTAAATTCCACTTTTTATTTTCCTTGGTCACCCTCCAGTATATTCAGCTCAAGTGTCTGCTGACTTCTGTCAATATTTAATGAAAATCCCGTTCTGTTTTGACACAATCTCCAGCACGAGGCCTATTATTAGCTGACACCCTTTCCGGTATGCGCCGCAGGGATGCGCCGCAGGGATGCGCGACGAAAAAAAAAAAAAAAAAAAAAAAAATTGCCACCTTCTATGTCATATCTTAGATTATCTTAAGTTGAATTAACCAAATGCTTTTAAGCAATAATAATCCAAATTTTAACAGTAGGGATGATTTGAACACATTGAAAATAAGCTATTTTTCATTTATAGGTTGGTGCATTGGTCCCATATTCACCGTCCAGTGAAGAAGTGGAAGATAGAAAAAGTAATACCATACTTGTGAATATTTTCACGGAAGATAAAAAGTTCTAGTTCAATTTAAAATTTTCTCAACGAAGTGAAGAAAAGTTCAAGTTCTCTACTGAATTTTACCAAAAGAACACAATTCAATTCTAATTTATCAAGATGAAAACAAAAATCTTACACTTAAGTTCTTTATTTTACAAAGACATAAAGAAATTTAGAGTTCAATTCTAAATTTTTTGATGGAAGATAGGAAAGGTAATACCATACTTGTGAATATTTTCCCAGAAGATAAAAAGTTCTAGTTCAATTCAAATGTTCTCAACGAAGTGAAGAAGAATTCAAGTTCTCTTCTGAATTTTACCAAAGAACACAATTCAATTCTAATTTCACCAGAGAAAATAAAAATCTTCCACTTAAGTTCTTTATTTCACAAAGACATGAAGAAATTTAAAGTTCAATTCTAAATTTTTTGGTGGAAGATAGAAAAAGTAATACCATAATTGTGAATATTTTCTCGAAGAGATGAAAAATTTAAAATACTGTTCCAAATTTTTCACAGAAGATAAAAAAGTTCAAGTTCTCTTCGGAATTTTACCAAAGAACATAATTCAATTCTAATTTCTCCAGAGAAAACGAAAATCTTACACTTCAGTTCTTTATTTCACAAAGACATAAAGAAATTTAGAGTTCAATTCTAAATTTTTCGGTGGAAGATAGAAAACGTAATACCATACTTGTGAATATTTTCCCGGAAGATAAAAAGTTCTAGTTCAATTTAAAATTTTCTCAACGAACTGAAGAAAAATTCAAGTTCTCTTCTGAATTTTACCAAAGAACACAATTCAATTCTAATTTCACCAGAGAAAATCAAAATCTTCCACTTAAGTTCTTTATTTCACAAAGACATAAAGAAATGTAAAGTTCAATTCTAAATTTTTCGGTGGAAACAAGAAAAAGTAATACCATACTTGTGAATATTTTCCCGGAAGATAAAAAGTTCTAGTTCAATTTAAAATTTTCTCAACGAAGTGAAGAATAATTCAAGTTCTCTTCTGAATTTTACCAGAGAACACAATTCAATTCTAATTTCACCAGAGAAAATAAAAATCTTCCACTTCAGTTCTATATTTCACAAAGACACAAAGAAATTTAAAGTTCAATTCTAAATTTTTCGGTGGAACATAGAAAAAGTAATACCATACCTGTGAATATTTTCTCGAAGAGATGAAAAATTTAAAATACTGTTCCAAATTTTTCACAGAAGATAAAAAAGCTCAAGTTCCCTTCGGAATTTTACGAAAGAACACAATTCAATTCTATTTTCACCAGAGAAAATAAAAATCTTACACTTAAGTTCCTTATTTCACAAAGACATAAATAAATTTAAAGTTCAATTCTAAATTTTTCGGTGGAAGATAGAAAAAGTAATACTATACTTGTGAATATTTTCCCGGAAGATAAAAAGTTCTAGTTCAAATTACAATTTTCTCAACGAAGTGAAGAAAAGTTTAAGTTCTCTTCTGAATTTTACTAAAGAACACACTTCAATTCTAATTTCACCAGAGAAAATAAAAATCTTCCACTTCAGTTCATTATTTCACAAAGACATACAGAAATTTAAAGTTCAATTCTAAATTTTTTAGTGGAAGATAGAAAAAGTAATACCATACTTGTTAATATTTTCCCGGAAGATAAAAAGTTCTAGTTCAATTCAAAATTTTCTCAACGAAGTGAAGAAGAATTCAAGTTTTCTTCTGAATTTTACTAACGAACACACTTCAATTCTAATTTCTTCATAGAAAATAAAAATCTTCCACTTCAGTTTTAAGTTCCACAATGAAATAAAGAAATTTAAAGTTCTATTCAAAATTTTTAGATGGAAGAAGGAAAAAGTAATACTATGATTGTGATTTATTTTCCATGAAGATCAAAAGTTTCACTTTATTTATAATTTTTCTTAAATTCAGTTCTGATTTTCCTCAAAGAAATGAACAATTTAAAGTTCTGTTCCAAATTTTTCATAAAACATAGAAAAAGTTATACCTTTATTGTGAATATTCAACATGAAGATAAGGAACTCCACTTTAATTCTGATATTTCTCGAAGAAGTGCAAAATGTTCAAGTTCTCTTCAGAATTTTATTAATTCAGAGAAAAAAGTTAGCTTAATTCTGAATTTTACGAATGAAAATGAAAAAAACTTCACCTTCAGTTCATAATTTCTCAAAGACATAAAAAATTTAAAGTTCAGTTCTAAATTTTTCTGTAGAAGATATGAAAAGTTAAACTATGATTGTGATTATTTTCCAGTGAAGATAAAAAGTTTCACTTTAATTGTAATTTTCTTAAATTCATTTCCGGTTTTTTTCAAAGAGATGAAAAATTTAAAGTTCTGTTCCAAATTTTTCATATAAGATAGAAAAAGTTATACATTGATTTTGAATCTTCGACATGAAGATTAGGTGCATCACTTTAATTCTGAGTTTTCTCGAAGAAGTGCAAAATGTTCAAGTTCTCTTCTGAATTTTCTTAAAGAAGATAAAAAAGTTAGCTCAATTCTGAATTTTACCAATGAAAATGAAAAAAGCTTTCACTTCAGTTCTGAATTTCTCAAAGACATAAAAAATATAAAGTTCTCTTCTAATTTTTCCAAGAAAATAAAAAGGTTCCCCTTCAGTTCTGGTTTTTTCTCAAAGAGATGAAAAATTTAAAGTTCTATTCTAATTTTAAATTAAATTTTAGCTCCTTTGTCTTATGGATTTACCCCTCAAATTTTTAAATTAGAAAATGAGTGACTCGTTCTATTATTAAAGACAATCGTTCAAACTCGTTCATCTAACCTCCAAAACAGTAGGTTAGGTTAGGTATAAATAAATATTAATAAATAAATAGAAACGTTTCTACATGTTTAAGTTAGGTTAGGTTAGGTTAACTTATCATGAGCGCTCATGATAAGTTAACCTAACCTTTTCTGGAGAGTATGTCTAGGTTAGGTTAGGCTAGATTAAGTTAGGTTAGATTAGGTTAGGTTAAGTTAGGTTTGGTTAGCCTACGTACGCTTCACTTAGGTTAGCTTAGGTTAGGTGAGAGACAGGCAAAAAGTTAGGTGTATGATTAGGTTAGGTTCGAGTAGATTAAGGTAGGAGCGCATAGTTGCCCCTCCGAACGCGCGCGTCCGAAGGCTAACCTACCCTAACCTAACTTAACCTAACCTAATTTAATCTAACCTAACCTAACCTAATCATACACCTAACTTTTTGCCTGTCTCTCACCTAACCTAAGCTAACCTAAGTGAAGCGTACGTAGGCTAACCTAACCTAACTTAACCTAAACCCCTCTCCGATAATCTCCACTTTCAAATTTATTCCAATGAAGACTACTTCATAGATTTATCGTCCACATTTATAGATTTGCAAATGAAAGTCCGGAAATCCGATAATACAATGCCAATTCGAGGCGATGGGATATCCTATGAAAATTGTATACTTAATAATTTATTTTTTCAAATGAGTGTCTAAATCAACGGTACGGTGGTGAGCACAATCAACAATCTCTCAAATTATGCTAGATATGTCCAATTCATTCTGATGAAAACAAAATCATACAAAGAATTAAAAGTTATTTTTAATGGATATGGATATATTACTAATACTGATAGTACATATGCACTTAAAAATGCTACAACTAGTGAATTACATCTAGTTGGAAAAATATATCATGAAATATTTAATATACCCCAATGGCTGCCACCCAATGTTAAAGTGGATATAAAACTTACGCTTGCACCATCCAATTTCATATTGAAAAAGGAACTTGCTGGTAATCCCGATGTAAGTCTCTCCCTCACCTCAGCAATACTACATGTACGCAAACAACAGGTTATGAGTTCTGTTGCTTTGGCTGTGGAAAAACTGAGAGCCAATGGCAACAATATTAAACTACTTTTTCCTCATACAATAACCAATCAACGTCATATTGCCATGGGCTCACGCACCTTCACCGACTCATCCTTTATCAATGGCGAAATCCCCTTGAAACTTGCTTTGACATTTGTAAAGAGTGCCAGTGCAAAATGATCATGGACCAAATGTCCACATAAATTCGAAATGTTCAAACTTTCATCTCTAGTGCGCAAAGTAAACGGTATCCCACTCTATAATATATCTATTGATGAATCTTATATAACATTGTATAAGTTGACTATGCAAACCCTAGATCATGATTCGCAACTATTTGAAAATGGTAAAACCGAAGAAATGTTTTCTAAAACACATGGTATCCTTTTATTGGATTTTTCTGGCACACAGGATATGAGCATAGTACGTACGGGGACTGTACGTTTAGAGTGTATATTTGCCAGCCAATTGGCTGAGAGTGTTGCCCTAATCTCACTAAATCAATATGAAATCTATTGGGAAATCACTCCCAAAGGCAGTGCTCTACTAGACTTGGCGCCATGAACCCAAGTCAAATCATCAGTTTTTTTAATATGGACCCATACATGTCACAGTAAAAATCCTATTGTCTACCCTCAGACTATCTAGAAAAAATTCAAAGCGTAAACAATACCTTAATTATTGTTAATAGCAGTCCATCGACTGTGCTGACAGGTCATTGGCTGTGCATCTATCAAACAATGAAGACGATTGTATTTTTTGATCCTCTTGGTCTACCCTATACATTCTACACACCTCACATCAGCAACTATATTGAGAGCAGTGGGAAAACTATTATTCAAAATCGAAAGAGGGTGCAGGATCTAACGACTAAAAGCTGTGGCTTTCATGCACTACTCTTTTTTGTGTTCAAATGCCGTGGCTATACCTACAAGCAGTTTCTCCACATTTATGGTGACAATCCACGTCTGAACGACTTTCTAGTGGAAAATATACTTACAAGTGTATTTAATATTGATTTCAGTGCCCTAAGAATAAAGTGCTTAAAAAATGTTTGTGGATTTGTTTATTAATAAAATGTATATATACAACAATGTCTTTAAATCTTCACTTTAGATTTCTTCATCGGTGTATAGGCAACTATCGTGAACCACTAATGCTGGTAAATCATTTGGATTCACTGTATATTGATCTTGATTGACGGCAAAGTCAGGGTCACATTTTCTGCAGTACAATGTAACTTCGCTCTTGTCATATCTCTTTGTATAGTCAATGATACTATTTGCATTCATATTATGAAATTCACGAGTTTCAATCTGTCTATTTGAAGCAATATCACATACTGTGTTTTCAAGTGGTGAATCACATTCGGTAACTGCCAAATAAAAATCACTTGGTTTATAGTCATAATAGGCAGTGTCGTCACAGCGATGACGTAGAAACCAGATTGTCTTGTTACCCCAACAGTTGAATCGTAGACCAGATTCCTCTTCCCAGAATAATTTAAATCCACGAAAATACCAATCTCGTAGAAATAAACTGAAATCCTGTTTAGAATTCTTTCCAATCATAGCGGGGTTAGTATTCCCCCACTGATCGTATTTATCATTGTGAAAATTGGAGCAGAGGTCCCCGCTAGGATGAGAGCTACACACCTCCTCAAGACATGAATTACATCCTTTAATTTGTACTGCATAGCCTCTGTGTAATTTGCAAGGATTACATAATTTACACTTTTAACTATAGTCATCAATAATTGTACAATTCTCGAATTGAGTCCAACTGCCAAGAGTGTACATGCACAATGGGCATACATATAACATTTTGGTTTCCGATGTCAACTCACTCACAGCTAACACGAAACTGATCATCCTCGTTCGATAAATTCAAAGTGAAGGACAGGTGAGAGGAGTAACTCTGCAGCGCTACCTCTTTCGAATGATGGGGAGGAGTCATCTACATTGGCAATGAAAGTATATTTACAATATGATTCTGCTTTGTTCCAATTAATATATCAATAAAATGACTATAAGCATTTGAATCACATTTTAAAAGTTTCAAACAATAGTCCAATTGAGGAGAATCAGTTTTCAATATATTGTCAAGTGTTCCCTGAGAGAATATCCTGCGTTGAAGAGATAACTCGAGAAAATCATCATCCAAAATCAAATGTTTTTCCATAAACACTAGATTTGATATAATTCTCTCTATTTCAACTTAATTCGTTTTTGAATCCTTTCACTCCGACTGCTGACTCTAGACTGGCCAGAGAAGAAAGTAGGCTCAAACAACAACAGATCGATTGGCCTTGGCATTCGCAGAGAGCGTGCCAAAAACAATAACAACAACATTGATCCCATTAACCACATGGTCCCTCTAATAACTCTATCGCGTGCCCAAAACAACAACAATAACATTTACCCCATTAACCACGTGTTCCCTCCAATGACTCTATAATCAATGAATGTGACAAAACTTCTGTTTTTTCATTATTACTGACAAAGACCACAAAACCATCAAATAAATTGACCAACACACATAACCATCCATGAATACAGACATAAATGTGATAAAAATCCTGTTTTTCCATTCTCAGTGACAAAAACCATAAAACCATCAATAAATGTGACAATATTCCTGTATTTCAAATTCTCACTGACAAAAACCATAAAACATCCATAAAGTATGTACTGTTCGGAGTAAACCCCCCCCCCCTTCTGACAGTTTTCAATAAAGCGCTGATTTTCCGGAATTTTACAAATATAAGGAAATATCACGAGTTGCTGGCTTGAGCCAGTTTTGCTGGCTCAAGCCGCTCAACTGCTCAAACTCTGATACAGTGTTTTTTTTTTTCGTTTTAAGTTTCAACTATGCTCTTTACTTACACGGAAAAAAAATTGTTTTTAAAAACTAATTAATAATAAATCAAGCCTGTGCAAACTCTTATCTCCGGCATTTGGCACTGTAGACAGTTTTCACGCCAGGTGATATCATGAGAGAAAAAGAGAAAACAAAGACTATTTCAACATGCCTTAGAAATGACCAATTCAAAACAACATGACTAGCTTCAGGTCATAATACTATATATAATTTGGCCCTTGCCTTGGTCACAGGATTATAGGGCTGGTCGTATTGGTTTTATACCTATCTCATTAGTCTATGCTAAAATTGAATGCATAGCTCCCTGCTAGGCCCTTTTTTTAAATAGGGTTTAGCCCTCCAAAGAGTATCTCAAGGGTGCTAAGGCTCTGCCCCTGATCGTCTAGAGGTTCATACCTTTGGTCATCTTGGAATAACAACAATGCCTGTGTAAAACAGTTTGTTTTTGTTCTATTTCATTCGTAGCCTAAAGAGTATTGTTTAACTAGTTCTGTCTTCCTTGTAAACTTGTTGCATATTTTTCCTAGGTATTCTTTGTCTTTTGTTTATTACCTTGGCCTTTTCCTTTCTTTTTAAAATGGTCTGAGGTATTTATCATTTCTTTTTGGTTGTTTTTTTTTTTAGCACCTTAAACAGTTTCAGATATTCAGAAAGCCCTAGAGAGTTTACTTGTCGCCAGTTCAAGTAATGAAAATACAATAGGCCTAATACTTCAAAAATAAGAAACTTTTCGGCATCTTTGTGGAAAATATAATAAAGCTCTAACAAGAAGTTAGTGCTTTTCCAGATTTTAAGTTTCAAGCACTTTTGCCCAGTATGGGGACAATATTGCCTTTGGGATCTTTCTAAGAATTTTATTTAGAACTCTAAATGTCCTATAAGAAAGAAAAAACTTGTACTGCGTTGCTTACGCCAAAAGGTGTTTGGTGTAGCCCATGAAAAACTACAAGCCTGAGAAAATTTGCATGATTTTCGAAAAAGAGGTGAAACACCCCTTTTAAATCTAGGAATCTTAAAGAAAATCTAACCGTTATATTCACCGGATAAGAGGACCCAATTGTTGGATCCTAGAAGGATCCTAGAAGATCGGAAGAGGGTTTACTCGAACGGAAATTGAAAGTTATAGTGCCCTTTTTTAGTGATCAAAACGATTGGAGGGCAACCAGCCAAACTCCCGTGCCCCCTTTTCCCCAAAAATCATCCGATCAAAATTTTGAGATAGCCATTTTGTTCAGCACAGTTGAATGACCTAATAACTATGCCTTTAAGGGTAACATGACCCCCAAAGCCCGTGGGGAAATTCCGCTTAGTTATGACATTTGCCCATTATTTGCATATAGGATTTGTTATTGGGAAGTATACCGCTTCCACAAGAAGTGGCTGAAGAGGAAACAACAGTATATTAAAGACTTAAGGCCTTTCTTAGGTAGCACTACGTCGCTGCGCCTGATTAGTAATAACAATAATTTGATCCTTTCTTCGGGCATAGTTTTGATGAAAATTTTCGTTAAATATAATATGTTAAGAGATAGAAATTTTTTGAGGATAAAGAATTTGAGAAGGTTTATTGGACAGGGAATGGAACATAGAGATAATTTTCTTTAGATTTATTTTTATTTTATTTTAGTTTTGTTTATAATAAAGGCGTTTTCATTTATTAATTTTTAAGTGTATTGTGTATTAACCATGGCCCAGTAGGGCTTTTAATGTTAATAAATCATAAATCATATCACATAGACAAAATAGTCTTTACTTGATCGTAAAAAAATAATTGTCATTATTTGTGACTATTTTTTCAAGTTAAAAAAAATGAAAGATTGCGTCTTTTGTGACAACGAAAACGATTGTTGCCAATCCTAATGTGGTTCGTTTACCCCGCTTTTGTTTTTCGATGCTTTTCTTAGAGTAGCTAGTACTTATAGTACAGGGTCCTTTCCCAAAATGGTGTCAAAATCCCTAAATATTGTGCTTTTTCGGCTCAGCCCTCCAAAATTTTCTGCATAGGTATGTACACACCCAATCGGAATATTTGTATTCAGATTATTTATACCATTTTGTTGCAAAATGAATAAACCTACTTTTGTTTGGTACTTCTGTTAATCTTTAATTTTTTACTTTCAGAAATGTGCAGATGCAAGAGTTTCAGATAAAAGTGTCTATCACACTTTTGCTCGAACACTGCCACCCAGCTCTAAGATTTCAAAGTCAATCGTCGGCTTGCTGCTAAATTTTGGGTGGACCAAAGTGACATTAGTCGTCAGCAAAGGTTCGATGTGGATTCCAATCAGGGAAGCATTAACAGTAAGTCTTATGTGTATTGTTGCTCAAAAAGCCTATTAACTGGTTAAATATCTTGAAAAACAGAGGGGTATAAATTTCGAATTGTGACTTCTGATAAGAAGACATGTTAAGAAAACAATTCTTACTTTAAAATATGTATAATGATCCTAGTTAATATATTATCCAAGGGGAGAACCTTTATAATCAAGTCTTTCCTCTTTTTTCCTTCTTTTTCCAACTTAAAAGAAAAAATTACAATTTTAGCCACGTTCTCAACGCTCCAGTTTGAAAAGTGTACAAATGATGAAGTGATTAAAATAGTGAAAAATATAAAATCGAATTCTGCTGGGATAGATGGCGTGAATCTGAGAACTTTTAAAGCTGTGTTAATGTATATACTACCATGTATTCTCCATATTATTAATTTATCTATGGAAACGGGACCTTTCCAGAAGGGTTGAAGCAAGCTAAAGTTATCCCGCTTTACAAAGGGGGTGCCAGGTCAAATGCCGGTAACTGGAGACCAATATCGATACTGCCTTTATAGTCAAAAATTTTGGAAAAAGTGATTCATCGCCGTCTATATGACCATCTCACGAAACATAGCCTACTCAGTGATACCCAATTCGGGTTTCGAAAAGGTCATTCCACTAGTCATGCTGCCATTTATCTTGTTGATTTTGTAAATAATTGTTTAGTAAATGGTGAAATCCCCCTAACAGTATTTTTTTGATTTTAGGAAAGCATTTGACACGGTAGATTTTAAAATTTTATTGCAAAGATTAGAATGCTTAGGCGTTAAAGGAGTGAGTTTGAAGTGGTTCGAAAGTTATTTGTGCGGGAGGTCTATTAAAGTGATGA
This sequence comes from Artemia sp. Qi Xiang Cuo, assembly GCF_049724085.1. Taxonomy (NCBI): domain Eukaryota; kingdom Metazoa; phylum Arthropoda; class Branchiopoda; order Anostraca; family Artemiidae; genus Artemia; species Artemia sp. Qi Xiang Cuo. The sequence goes on from NC_142810.1 coordinate 39,246,994, forward strand.
TTGATGATGCTTTTTCTTCCCCTTATCAAGTGTCGTGTGGTGTGCCACAGGGATCGGTCCTTGGTCCACTTCTGTATCTGGTTTATGTGAATAGCATGAGGTTTTATCTTCCAGATTGTTGCTTAAAGTCATTCGCTGATGACACTGCAGTTACGTTTTCTAGTCGTTGTTTGGATAGTCTTGTGTTGAAAGTGAAGTGTGTTCTGAGAAATTTCCATGTTTTTACTAGTTTGAGTTTGTTATCAGTTAATGTTACTAAGACTAATTTTATTGTATATTCTAGAGTAGGCAAGCCCAGTGATATTGATGGTAGAATTCTGTTTAATAATATGCCTGTAGTTCAAGTTAAAGAAATCCGGTACTTAGGTTTTTACATTGATCGTAATTTGTCGTGGAAACACCACAGTGATGTTGTTGCCACAAAGGTTGCACGTGGCCTTGGAGCGATTCGTCGTTTTAAAAATTTCTTACCTCAGAGAGTTTTATTGCTTTTATACCATGCTTTGATCCACCCATATGCTTCGTATAGCTGTATGTTATGGGAAAGTAATTTTTATTTGAATTTTAAACGTGTTCAGACTCTTCAAAATAGAGCGATGCGTATCATCCGTGGGTATGTTGAAGGTGTAAATAACTCTTCATCTTATCTCAACAATTTGCATGTGCTGAATGTAGGAAAGCTAGTAGACTACCAAATAGGAATTTTTGCTTATCAATGCAGGAATGATGTTAGTCCAGAGGTTTTTCGTGATTATTTTAATGACAATAGGTCTTTGCACCATTATGAAACTCGTCATGCTAGTGATTTCATTGTTCCGAATAGAAGTGGAACCAGGGCCGGCTTCCATACCAGATTTTCAGGACCTAATGTGTGGAACTGTATTCCGGAGAGCATTCGGGCGGCTGAGCACCTGGGGTTATTTAAAAATAAATTGAAAAAATATTTGTTAGGTCAAGGTTCATAGTTTTTTTTTTTTTTTTTTTTTTTTTTTTTTTTTTTTTTTTTTATTATTATTATTTATCTTTATTATTATTATTATTATTATTAAATGAATTGATGAGAGATTGATTTTTTTCTTTTAGTGTTTTTTGTTTTTTATTATTATTATTATCAAGTTTTTTTTTTTTTTTTTTTTTTTTTTATAGTTAATCATTAATTAATAAATGAGTTGTATGTACCCGCCCAGTCGCAAGTGCTTTTTGGTATCTTTCTTGGGGCGGGTATTGGCATATTTGTTAAATGTATTTTGATGTTAAATAAATGAACTGAACTGAACTGAAAATGCGTTAATCTTTTGAAATTGCTGCTATAAATTGTTCTTATAGATAGCGTTCATCCCTGTTATTGTTAATTCCGTTTTTTTTTTAATTGTTAATTTTGTTTTTTTAAACATACATATACATACAGAGTATATACCCCCCCCCCCAAAAGTGCATATATCTAACCAAAATTGCATTCTGATTCTAAATATAACCTTCATTTATATCAAAAATAAATTTTGCCCCCACCCCTCTGATGTGCAAATATATACCCTGATTTGGATATATTTAGGGGTTGGGGTACAGTTCATTTGGTTATATTTAGGTTCAGAATGAAATTTTTGTTATATATTTGCACATTAGGGGGGTGGGGGTATATACTCTGTATGTATATGTATGTTTATAGTAATATTTTGTATTTTCGCCACTGCTTTATCTATCATTAAAAAAAACAGAATAAACAATGACCGGGATGAACGCTATCTATAAGAACAATTTATAGAACAATTTATGGTAGCAATTTCAAAAGATTTACGCATTTAGTTGAGAGCGTGGAAAAAATTGTAATTTTTTTTTCTTTTAAGTTGGAAAAAGAAGGAAAAAAGAGGAAAGACTTGATGATAAAGGTTCTCCCCTTGGATAATATGTTAACTAGAATCATTATACATATTTTAAAGTAAGAATTGTTTTCTTAGCATGTCTCCTTATCAGAAGCCACAATTCTAAATTTATACCAACAGAGGTTAAACCGCACTATTGCTAATCATTTAGAATTGCCAGTAACAAAAAATTTTGTAAGTAGCCTAGCTATGGAGAGCCTTTTTTCATCACAATACCGGAAATTTCCTATCACTTTAAAAAGGATTAAAATGAAAAATATTAAGTTTTTTTTCTACGGAAGTAAAAACAAAGATTTAAAATTAAAACGCACCGAAAAAACTCATGATAAAGAATAGAGCAGAACATTTTAAAGTTTTCTTTCGCGGTGTGACGGATTGTGTGCAGTGGTGAAATCCAGAATAGATGAAAAAACTTTCAGATCTTCAAGCTTGAACGCCCATTCGTAAGGTAGTCCATTCATGTCTTTGGAAATATCTGAAGCATAGCATGTGAGTTATTCGTATCTAACTCCATTCGGATATTTGTCTACATTTGCTTTTTAATATGTATAGCCTATAATACGTGTTAGAAATATGCGTGAGAGTTGAATATATCTTAACTCACCGAATTATTACAGGACATATTATTTGGGCTCTAGCCGTGTGCAATTTTCTTTTCATCTACAAATATGATTTTAGTGTGGCTCGGGCATCAAACCAAAGGGGCTGGGACTTCAGGTTGCTACGCAAGAACTTCTGTTAAGGAGCTAAAATGTGATAGATCAGCTCGGATTTTAGTGGTCGAAAAGGAGTTTAGCTCCTCAATTTCAGGAGTTTAGCTCCTCAATTTGGCACACAAGAGTTTATAGATGTGATATAATCAAAAGTTTGGTTCAAGACCGTATCAATGATATTTTCGGGGGGAGGGTGGGTGATACAAAAAAACCTTAAAAACATATCAAATATTTGATTATATTCATACTTGCTACGTTTTTACGAGTTGAACAAACATTGGGGGGGGGGGGGTGGAGGGAGTTCAAACCCCCTCCCCCTTTAGATACGACTTTGGTTTGATTATCCAGCTTCATTTATCCATATCTAATATAAATCATAGTAAATTGTCATAGATTACTCAAAATTCGCTGTCGAATGACGTTTTACTTGACTTCAAGCCTGAATTTCCGGGACTTCCAGCTTATCTAAAACAATTACATATTTGTAAATGTGACCATAGTTCAGGAGTACCACCCTTCCTTTAGTATTCAAAAGACCCTAGGTTTGAGTTCCAATGAATCAGACATGTGTGCGAGAGGGAGGGGGGCTGCTCCTCCCCAAAATTTTAAAATTTCAGGAGGAAATTTTAAACAATGCAATAAAAAGACGTATTATTTGGACAAACATACGATAATAAAATAAAATTTTCGATACTTCGTATATTAAGCATACTAATTTTTAATCTCGCGATAAAATGAAATTTTTTAGATTTTTTTTAAAACGTTATTTAAAAATATTTTTTTCTAGATAAAGGCCGTAGAAGGCGGTACTGTAGAAATACCTGACGGCAAATAAATTGCGAAAGCAGACTAAAAATATCGATACTTTCAACAACATTGGTTGCGAAACTTAGGAACAAAGGCAAAAATAACGGCCATTCCTTGAGTCTTCAACCACATTTGCTATAAAAAAAAACAAAGCTAAGTGTATAAGTCATACTTGTCAATTTCGTGGGTCAATTTTGTCAATTTTCATTAAGATTCATTGAATTTTAGGTGCCGTTTTGCCCCTATTTCAGAAGTCAGGCACATTTTCGCAGGGTCTTAGCTTTTGATAGGTAACACTAAACTTGATAAGTTTACTTATGTTTGGAATCACATAATAAAGTGATTCTTTTGATGTATCTAATAATATCAAAATTCCTTTTTAGAGCTTCGGTTACTATTGAGCCTCAGATACGTCTAAGCTACTTATTTACTCTGGTATTTTTTTATATTGTAATAGAATTGCATTTACAAACGAAAAAAAACGAAGAAGAAAAGAGGGCCAAACCAAGATGCTTCGGGCCGAACCGAAGAAGAAAAGAGGGCCAAACGAAGAAGAAAAGAGGGCCAAACCAAGATGCTTCGGGCCAAACCGAAGAAGAAAAGAGGGCCAAACGAAGAAGAAAAGAGGGCTAAACCAAGATGCTTCGGGCCAAACCGAAGAAGAAAAGAGGGCCAAACGAAGAAGAAAAGAGGGCCAAACCAAGATGCTTCGGGCCAAACCGAAGAAGAAAAGAGGGCCAAACGAAGAAGAAAAGAGGGCCAAACCAAAGAGACAATTGTGTCGCTCCCGCGACACAATTACTACAAAATGGATAAAAGAAGCCTAAATTAAAATAATCAAGGCAAACTTAAAAGGAATATAAACTACTAAAAAATAAATTAAAGGAATGAAGATCGAAAATATTTTTTTTTCAGAATGAATATTGTGGGAGGACATCCGCCTCCCTTCTTTAGCTCTATCTGATAAGTGAATTCTGAAGCGACAGGAATAATATGGATTAATGAATAAAAAGTTAAAAAGAGCAGAACTTACAACAAATAAGATTGAGGTTTCTGTTCTTTCCAACCCACTAAAAACCAAAATTTTTCGTTTTAACAGGGTGCAATATTGCCACGTTTTCTGCTGCAATGTATCTTTCTAGAGTGGGGTGATCTGGGTAAGTTTGGCTCTTACCTTTGGGGTCCGCTCCCATCTCTTAGTACTATTTTTTTGATCTTATGCCAATTTTTACTGAAATGAATGTATCAAAATTTTGATCTGATGCCAAAGAAACTTCAGACTGCCGCTTGCCCTTAGCTCAGTTTTTCTCCTTAAAAAGCACTGGATCTTTCAAATTTCTGATATTTGCAAGTTTCTAAGATAATCTACGCTATACAATTTGGACGGGGAAAAATACGTGAGAGATATATCGCTCTCTACTTAGTTACCGACATGGGTGTTGGGTGGGGGGCAGCGGCCCCCCTAGACCTTCAAATTTACATTAGATATGGCTGAAAAAGCAGATGGTTGGAAAAGCAGTTGATAAAAGGCCCTCCATCATACTATCGACTCCCCCCCCCATAGACAATATGCTGCCTACGCCCATGGTTAACGATACTGTAACTCTGATATTTGGCGACCGTTTAACTTGGCAAACTTTTCCAATATTAAATCATTATTAGACAACATTATTCTTATCCATGGGTGCGACATCTTACGGTTGACGACATGTTGGCAATACTGCTGTAAAACAACTGCCAAGTCTGATTAAGTATCTTGGTTTAATAGTTGATGTATATATAACTTTGTGGGATAATATAAGGCAGAAGTGCTATGGAGTTAAGCCTTGTTTTACACAGTATTATACCATACCCTGTAATTATTCAACATTATTACTCGATTGGTACGTCTCGCGATGTACCGGCCCTGGAAGACCCTGTTGTGTACAATTATACTTGGCTTATGCTGTATTATAATTATACATAGTTATACTTTGAGTTCGATAGTTGACCTCTTGGACAGTGGCCGGTGTACTTGCGCTTGTACTTTGTATTATAATTATGCAGCATTATAATTAGCGTTGGAAAGTGCACATCTTAGACAGTGGACAATGGACTTTGTTTAAACTGTGCGGTATAACTATACGGCATTTATTTTGCGTTGGATAGTGAGACAGAGGGTAGACAGCGATGGAAAAAGTAGATTTTCTTGAATGTTACCATCACCTGTTCTGAGGATAACTAGGTTATTTCACTTTTCCTTGCTTTATGAAATTTTTTTTTTTAATCGAAAAAGAAGTTTTTCAAAGGAAATTAAAGAGCCTTATTGAATTTGAGATCAACAGAAATAAAATCTTTTTATATTTCAAATTCAAGACGAGCGAAATTTACTATTAAAGAATAAAAGAAACCCAAAAGGAACAGGAATTAAAATAAACGATCATAGAAATCATAGAGATACCAGTTATTAATATAGATGATTAATAAAAAAATCTTAAAACGAGTAAAAATTAAATCCTGTAATAAAAGGATAAAAGTAACCCAAAAGGAACAGGAATTAAAATAAGCGATCATAGAAAACATAGGGATACCATGTATTAGTATAGATGAATAATATAAAAAAAATTCTAAAAACGAGTAAAAATTAAATCCAGAGTTCAACTCAAACATAAAATGAACAAAAATTACTGCTAACAGGAGTTTGGCTACTGCCCTTTTCCCCCTACCAGTAACCGTAAAAGACTAAAGCTTATTGCGTCATCTGCGTTTTATTGAAAACTAAATACATCTTGAACACTTTAATTTTGTTTTTCAAAACATCGACTACAAATAAATATAGAATCACTATAATAGTCTAGACGACTGGAAAAAACTAATGAAAATAAACTGAATATTTGACATATGTTGATATTAATTCTTGGAAAAACAGCAATTCAAAATTTTATTTCACTTCAATTTCTATTTTTTTCTTTTAATGGTGTAAATGTAAAGGAAAATATTTGTAACATATTTTGTTTTCAGTAAAGCACAAATGACGCAACAATCCTTAGATTTTTAGGGTTAGAGAAGGGGAAAAGGGGCAATAGCCGAACTCCTTTTTATAGTATTTTTCTTTTCGTTTTAAGTTTGACTTGAACATTCAGTTTAACTTTTAGTTGTTATAAGGTTTATCTTTTCATCTATATTTGTACCAGTTATCTCTGTGTTTTCTATGATTGGTTATTTTAATTGCCATTCATTTTGGGCTCCATTTATTCTTTAACAGGAATGTTTGGTCGTTTTGAGTTTGAATTGTTATAGGAATTTATTTCTGCTGGTTATAAGTTTAGTATGGTTCTTATAAGAACGTTCTATAAGAACCTTATATCCCCCCGGGGCATAATTTACAACCCTTACCCCCCAGACTGGGGGCTGTGTCAACCCCAAAGGCCTTGTTATGTGATCCTTGGACTATTTTTTTTACAAGTGGCTACGTCAAATTTTTATCAAAAGAATTTTAGGAAAATAGGACGTGAGGGGAGGGGGGAACGCTAGTTGCCCTCTGACCACTTTTGACTCTTAAAAAGGGCACTAAAACTTCTGATTTCTAATCCAATGAGCCACTTCCGAAGTTTATACGACTAACATTTCATTAAAATCTACAAAACCTTATATGATAATAATGGGGAACTAGTATAGTTTATAGCTCTTGCCCTGAGGGCTCTGGTGGGGGAAGGGTTGTAATTCTCAAAGACATAATTACTGAACTTTAAAATACTCTGAACAAAAAAGCTACCTCAGAAATTTGATTGGATTTGCTTAGGAAAATGATTGGCGTGGGGGGCTGGTTGCCCTCCTATCACTTTCGACTGTTAAGAAGGGCACTAGAACTTTTGATTTCCAATCGAATGAATTCCTTTCGAAGTCTCTACCACAACTCTTTCTCTACGAACTGGCCTGGTCAGAAAAAAGAAGAAAGAAAAAATAATACATTGTCCCAACATCGTTCTTTAGTTAGGCAGCGCTATTACGCTGCCTAGGATATACGAGATGAATATATTAGTGGTTCGTTCTACGTACGAGAATAGCATTGCTGCGGATAAGGTAGGAAAAGAGGCTAGAAGGTGGCCTCGTATTAAATCAGGAGTTTAGCAGGATTGCTTTCTATCCCCATTTAAAAGAATAAGTTCGATGGACTTTGTCCTAAGGAACACAGTAAAGGCAATGGGAGAATACGGAATAAATTGGGGAAGTAAAACTCTCCTAGACTTAAAATTGTGTTGATGATTTAACAATCCTAGATGAAATGTTAGTAAAATGCATGAATTTAGGGAGGTTTGTGAGTTCAGGGCGTAAGAATAGGTTTGAAAATTTATGTTAAGAAGAATGAGTCCCTAAGACTTAGGAACAAGCGAAGGTTACGAGGTGATGTTGCGTAACGAGAAGATCGATCAAGTAGACATAGTTAACCAATTAAGCAATTTTTTAATTGCTGGCTCGCTTGTCTGAGTGAATGAATTTTTTACTTTATTTCTCAGTGTCCGGTATTATCCGTCGATTGCAGTTCTCATTTTTGGGATTTTGTACAAATCGCGGATATTGGCGAATGACTTGATTTAAGATTGTTAGGTATTTGGTTTTAATTCTTACAATTTTTGGCTTTATTGAATTTTATTCATCTTTTAATTTTATTTTCATTGGTTTTTATTGGCTTTTCTTTTTTCACATTGCCTTTCCGCGTTTGTCTTTTTTTCTGCAATTTTCTTGGAATATATTATTTTGTTCGCGCTGATGAAAAAAGGCGGTTGCCTTCTCGAGATATTCGCTTGTTTGTTTTTTCAGTATTTTAGTTTGACTTGAAAAACTCCATTTTTGATCGTTTTCTTTCTTTATAAAATTCAAATGAATAATCAAGTCGAGATAAAGCGAAAAGAAATGAACACAGATTAGAATAGGGCTACTAACCCCCCCCCCCCCGCTAAACCTTCTAAACCAGAAAGTTAATCTGGATTTACTAAAACCAAAATATATAATACTTTTTGTTATCATTACCACTTTAAAAATTAAAATTGCTTAGAATTCTAGGAGTTATAATAATCAAATTTAAAAAGTCAATCTACTTTCATTAGTTCTTTCCTGTAATCTTTTATTTGTTGTCATTATGTTCTTTTACGTTTTACAGGATTAATCCTTTTAATTTCTGTTCTTTTACGATCATCCTCATCTTTCGCGTGATTTTTCATTTTAACTTATTTTCATCCTTATATTTGATATAGCTACTCATTTTAATTTCAGTTCATTTTAGGTTCTATTTATTCATTCATAATAATTTTTCCATTTTAAATATGTATATATATATATATATATATATATATATATATATATATATATATATATATATATATATATATACGACCAACACTGAATTCATTCAAGTAAATTTGGGGGACTTGTTCGCTGGCAAGACAAATTTCCCGGTCGTAGGCTTAGTCTCAGCAGATGCATATTATGTAACGAACTGATATTTTCTCAACCTAGTAGCAATCCCGCTTACAGAAGACTGATAGCTTTCTGTCTTTCGTTTTTATTCTGCTATCTAAAAGTTACGTATTGAAAATGGAATTTTTCAGAAGGGAATACATGTTTGGAATCCTAAATTGATGTTTTTTTCTGTTCTTTTTTTTCAATTTACTTGAACTCAATTCAAGTTAAGATTATCAGAGTAATACAGATTTCAGGGAAAGTTTTCGTCAACTTTCCTTAGGAAATTCGGCTGTATGAGAGCATGCTTTTCCCTTGTATGAAGCAAAAGTTATGCGACAGTCAACTTTCTAATTAAACAAATTGACAATGACGGTAGAGAATTGTGAAGTGGATTAAAAGTGATCTAGGAAGGAAAAGGCTAAATAGCTGTTAAACTTAGGTTTAAGGCACGGGATATCCTAATGAGTTTACATTAAATTAAAATTAAGGGGATGAATGCAAAGAAGTTAGTTTAGTCTGATTATCCGAACTTTAGAAGAAGGCTTATTTATCTAAACAACATTTGTAATGCGTTTGATCCATTTTTACCTTTTTCAAATGAAACGTTGATGCAATATATCGCTCTGATCACTGTAGATAGATTTAAATTTAATTTATCTACAGTGATTACATTTAAGTTAAATTTATCTACAGTGGCCCGGATGAACATCAAATAACCTAAAATTTACGCTTATTCAGCAAATACACCTAAAAACGCTTTTATTTAATCAAATTTGACATAAGCATGTTGGTCGAAGAATTTCCGCCATGGTCATCGTATGTTCAAAAGTTATTGGTCAGAGGAATCTCTTATCTCAAATGTTCGCATTCCCCTACGTTTTCCGCTCTTCTGTATAATTTGAAAAAAGCAGATACGAGGTTATCACCATCCGCCAGAGATATTCTAGACAATGGTTTTATGAATTAACACTATCGATACCGTTTGGTTTGACAGTGAGTAAATGATATAATCATTAAACGTATTTATGTGCTTAGATCCATATCTGAAAGTTCCATAGACCCAAGACATAAAATGTGACTTGTCGAGTGGCTCCTTAATCTATTACTTCCAATTTCCAATAAAATGAGCCTCTTCTAAAATTTATACGACCACCCCTTCCATAAAAACCTTATATGCCCCCTGGGCATAACCTATAACTTTTGTCCCCAGGTTCTGGGGGTTTGTGTCAATCCCGAAGGCCTTGTTTTCTTTGGACTATTTTGAATAAAATAGTTATCTCAAAATTTTTATCGGATACATTTGGGGAAAAGAGGACCTGCCGGGGATCGTTGCCCTCCGATTACTTTTGACTCTGAAAAATAGTACTAGAACTTCTGATTTCCAATTGAATTAGCCCCCTCCGAACTTTATACGGACACCCCTTCCATAAAAGCCTTATATGTTAATATTGGGTAACTAGTATAACTTATAGGCCTTGCCCTTAGGGCTGTGGGGGTGGTAGTGTTGTCATTCCCTAAGACATAATTACTGGACCTTTCAACTACGTTGAACAAAATGGCTATCTCAAAATTTTGATTGGATGGGTTTGGGGAAATGATAGACGTGTGGGGTTCATGTTTTCCTCCAATTGCTTTTGATTCTTTAAAAGGGCGCGATAACATTCAATTTCCAATCGAATAAGCTGGTCAGAAGATACAAACACACTGTGCCCACATCGTTCTTTACTTAAGCAGCGCTATTACGCCGTGCCATAAGGATTCGACTTTTTAAACCCTAGGAAGTCTCTGCACAAACCACAGAGAGCAGGTTCCACACTGTCTTGGATCATGTGTAAGACAATTAAAAGAAACCAAACCATATTTTTTTTTTTCTAATAGTCCTTATCATAGGCGGCGCAATAGTGCTGCCTAAGTAAAGGAGTGATATGGGCACAATGCATTATTTTTTTTCCTTTCACCAAGGCACTTCATATAGGAGTAGTTGCTATAGAAACTTCGGAAGGAGATCATTTGACTGTAAATCGAAATTTCTAGAGCCGTTTTTCATAAGCAGCGCAATAGCGCTGCCTAAGTAAAGAATGATGTTCGCACAATGTATTATTTATTTAATTATTATTTTTATTTTTTGGTTGGTTTTAGACCAGGGCACTTCGTATCGAAGGAGTTGTCGTAGAAAATTGGCCCACTATTTGACCAAACATATCGAATCAACATTTTGAGATAGTTATTTTGTTCAACGTAGTTGAAAGATCTAGAAATTATGTCTTTGAGGAGGACACTCCCCCCAAAGTCTTCAGGACAAGGGTTGTACTTTATGTCCTAGGGGCATATAAGGTTTTGTTGAAGGTGTTGTCGTAGAAAAATCAAAAAGGGCTCATTCAGTTTGAAATTCAAAGGGCTAGTGCCCTTTTTAATAGTCGAAAGTGACTGGAGGGCAACTAAACCCCCTCTCAAGCCCACCATTTCCCAAAACACATCCAACCAAAATTTTTAGATAGTCATTTTGTTCAACGTAGTTGAAAGTTCCAAAAAATAGGTCATTGAGAATGACAAAAACCCCACAGATCTCAGGCTCATTTGTTTGGAAATTGAATGGGCTAGTGCATTTTTTTAATGGTCAAAAGTGATTGGAGGGCAGCTAACCCCCCTCTCACGCCCTCCATTTTCCCAAACACATCCAATCATAATTTTAAGATAGCCACTTTGTTCAACATAGTTGAAAGTTCTGGAAATTGTGTCTTTTAGGATGGAAAACCCCACATACCCCTCAGGGTGAGGGTCGTAAGTTATGCCCTAGTCGAAAGTGATATGAGGGCAACAAACCCCCTCTCACGTCCACCATTTTCCCGAACGAATTCAATCAAAATTTTGAGTTATCCATTTTGTTCAACGTTGTTCAAAGGTCCAGACATTATGTCTTTGAGGATGATAAATCCCTCATTGTCCCCAGGGCAAAGGCTGTAAACCCCCTAAACCCCCTTTCACACCCACCATTTCCCAAAACACATCCAACCAAAGTTTTGAGATAGTCGTTTTGTTCAACGTTGTTGAAAGTTCCGGAAAATAGGTCATTGAGGATGACAAAACCCCCAGAGACCTCAGGGCACGGTTTGTAAGTTATGCCCTGGGGGCATATAAGGTTTTATAGAAAGCGTTGTCGTAAAAACTTCAAAAAGGGCTCAATCAATTGGAAATTGAAATGGCTAGTGCCTTGTTTAATAGTTGAAAGTGATTGGAGGGCAACTAACCCCCCTTTCGTGCCCACCGTTTCCCCAAAGACATTCAATCAAAATTTTGAGATATCCATTTTGTTCATCGCAGTTTAAAATTTTGGAAATTTGGTCTTTAAGGATGATAACCCCCCTCAGAGCCCTCAGGGCAAGGGTTGTAAGTTATGCCCTGGGGGCGTATAAGGTTTTTACAGAAAGTGTTGTCGCAGAAACTTTCAAAAAGAGCTCATTTGTTTGGAAATTGAAAGGGCTAGTGCCTTTTTCAAATTGTAAAAAGTTATTGGAGGGCAGCTACCCCCCCCCCCCCCCCTACACGCCCACCATTTTCCCAAACACATCCAATAATAATTTTAAGATAGCCATTTTGTTCAACGTAGTTGAAAGTTCTGGAAATTATGTCTTTTAGGATGGAAGACATGTTTGAATTGAATTTATCAAGTATTTTGGGCAATAGGTTGCATCAAGACTGGGCTGGCAATGCGTGTCGAACAGGGAATTTTCGGACATATCTTCAAAAAAATAGTGAGAACTGGTTCTTTATCTGGTTCTCACTACAATTTTTGAAGATATATCTTCAAAAAATTATCCGTTGACTTTGAATTGAATTTATCAAGTATTTTGGGCAATGGGTTGCATCAAGACTGGGCTGGCAATGCGTGTCGAACAGGGGTATGAGGGGTATTGAATTGAATTTATCAAGTATTTTGGGCAATAGGTTGCATCAAGACTGGGCTGGCAATGCGTGTCGAACAGGGAATTTTCAGACATATCTTCAAAAAAGTAGTGAGAACTGGTTCTTTATCTGGTTCTCACTACAATTTTTGAAGATATATCTTCAAAAAATTATCCGTTGATTTTGAATTGAATTTATCAAGTATTTTGGGCAATGGGTTGTATCAAGACTGGGCTGGCAATGCGTGTCGAACAGGGAATTACCCCTCAGGGTGTGGGTCGTAAGTTTTATACCCTTGGGGCATAAAAGGTTTTCATAGAAAGTGTTGTCGTAGAAACTTAAAAGGGGCTCATTCAATTGGATATTGAAAGGGCTAGTGCCCTTTTTAATAGTCAAAAGTGATTGGAAGACAACTAACTTCCCTTCCATGCCCACCATTTCACCAAACACATCCAATCGAAATTTTGAGATAACCATTTTGTTCAACGTAGTCGAAAGTTCTGGAAATTATGTCTTTGAGGATGAGAAACCCCCCAAAGCCCTTAGGGCAAGGGTTGTAAGTTGTGTCCTGGGGCCATATAAGGTTTTTATAGAAAGTGTTGTCGTAAAAACTTCAAATGTGACTCCTTCGATGGGAAATTGAAAGGGCTAGGGCCGTTCTTAATAGCCTAGTCGAAAGTGATATGAGGGCAACTAACCCCCTCTCACGCCCACCATTTTTCCGAGCATATTCATTCAAAATTTTGAGATATACATTTTGTTCAACGTAGTTCAAAGGTCCAGAAATTATGTCTTTGAGGATGACAAATCCCCCACAGCCCCCAGGGCAAAGGATGTAAGTTATGCCTGGGGCATATGAGGTTCTTTTAGAAAGTCTTGTCTTAGAAACTTCAAAAAGGACTCATTTAATTGTGGATTGAGAGGGCTAGTGCCCTTATTAATAATCAAAAGCGATTGGAGTCCAAATCCCCTCCGCCACGCCAATCATTTTCCGAAACATTTCCGATCAACATTTTGATATAGTTATTTTGTTGAACGTAGTTGAAGGGTCTGGAAATTATATTTTTGAGTATGTCAACCCCCCCCCAGCCCTCAGGGCAAAGGTTGTAAATTAGACCCGAGAGTCATATGAGGTTTTTATTGAAAGTGCTATCGCAGAAACCTAAAAAATGGCTCATTCGCTTGGGAGTTGAGATGGCTAGTGCCCTTATTAATAGTCAAAAGCGATGGGAGGGCGAATGCCCCCCCCCCCACGCCCATCGTTTCCCAAACGATTCCAATCAACATTTTGATATAGCTATCTTGTTTAACGCAGTTGAAGGGTCCGGAAATTATGTTTTTGGGTATGAACCCCCCCCCCCCCCACAGCCCTCAGGGCTAAGATTGTAAGTTTTGCCCTGGTGGCAAATAATGTTTTTATAGAAAGCGTTGTCATAAAAACTTCAAAAAGTGGTCATTGGATTGGAAATTGAGAGGGCTATTGTCCTTCTCTATTGTCGAGTAATTGAAGGGAGTATCACCCCCGCCCCATGCCCATCATTTCTCCAAACATTTCCGATCAACATTTGGATATGGCCATTTTGTTCAACATAGTTGAAAGGTCTGGAAATTATGTCTTTGAGGATGACAACCCTCCCCATTGCCCTCAGGACAAGGGTCCTAAGTAATGCCCTTGGGGCATATAAGGTTTTTATAGAAAGCTTTGTCGAAGAAGCTTCAAAAGGGCTCATTCTATTGGAAACTGAAAGAAGTAGTGCCTTTTTTAATAGTCAAAAGTGATCAGAAGGCAAAAGCCCCCCCCCCCCCCATGCCCATCATTTCCCCAAACATTTACAATCATAATTTTGAGATAGCCATTTTGTTCAACGTATCAGAAAGGTCTGGAAATTATGTTTTTGAGAATAAAAAATCCTCCCAGCCCTCAGGGCAATGGTCGTGAGTTATGACCTGGGGACAAATAAGGTTTTTATAGAAAGCGCGATAATATAAACTTTGGAAGGGGCTCATTGGATTTGTAACCAGGCGTTCTACTGCTAGTTTTAAGAGTCAAAGTGATCGGAGGGCAGTTACGCCCTCCCCACACACACGTCGTATTGTCCCGAAATGAATTTGATAGAAATTTTGAGATCGCCATTCTATTCAAGTTAGTCTAGATATCATATAACAAGACTTTTGGGGTTGAAACAAACTCCAGAGATTAGGGGCAAGGATTGTAAGTTATGCCCAGGGGATGTTTCGAGTTTTTATGGAAGGGATGGTTGTTGTACGTTAGAAGAGACTCAGTCGTTTTCCCTGAAAAAGACTATGTCAATATAAAACGATAAGAAATTAATTAAAAAAAACTTTTCCCACACACAACGTTTTTCAAGAAAAAGTAAAGAACTCCATTAAACCAAAAATGAACCATAACAGAATCAAATTATCTACCAAGCATACAACTACCGCAAATCTTTATCAATAAATAAATGAAGCCCAAAACAAACAGAAACTAAATAAATAACATAGTCAAACTCAAAACGAGCAGAAATTTATATGGGTATAGGGTTCTAAACCCCATGCTTTCCAAAAGCCAGAATATAACTGGTACTTTACTGTGAAACATTCTTTTAATAGTTTTCACTTTTATAACTTTAAGAAATTAAAAATGAATTAAGATTTTAAGCAATAAATATCAGCATATGTATATTCAACAGACAATGCAGATTTTTTCAGTAAATTCATTTGATTTTTTTTTCAATGAAATGCAAATTTTATTCTTACTTTTAGAAGGCATAGGGGTTTATAGCCCTACTCATATTAATTTCTGCTCGTTTTGAGTTTGACTCATGTAATATATTCTAATTTCTGTTTGTTTTGGGTTTCATTTATTTATTTATTGATACTGATTTGTGGTAGTTGTATGCTTGGTTGATAGTTTGATTCTATTTTTAATCATTATTGCTTTAATGGAGTTCTTTACTTTTTTTTGAAAAACTTATTTTGTGGAAAATGTTTTTTTTAATTAGTAAGAGTCAAAAGTGATTGAAGGACAACCAGCTCTTCTCCCACGACCAGTTTAATTTTCCAAACACATCCAATCCACATTTTGGGATAGCAATTTAGTTCAACATAGTTGAAAGGTCCATAAACTGTGTTTCCAGGGATGTCACCCCCTCCTTCCATAGCACTGAAGGCAAGGGCTGTAAGTTATGCAATTCGCCAATTGTTTACACATAGTATTTGTTATTGGGAAAGAGGGCATATTTGACCTTAAGTGTTCAAAAAGACCAAGGGCATTCAGGTGAAGCTTTCAAATAATGTTGAGGGAAGTGTTGAATTAAATCAAAACACATTATGTGCATGCAGGTTGTCAAAAGGGCTTAATTAAGGAATGACCGAGGGCATTAAGTTGGAACTTCAAGGAAATGATCAAGGGGAGTGATTAATGACTAAAAAGGGATTGTTTACACTACTACTACTACTACTACTACTCCTAATGCTACTACTACTCCTACTGCTATCACTACCACTACTACTGCTACAACTACTGCTACTGCTGCTACTACTACTGTTTCTGTAGCACCTACTGCTAAGGCTGAGGATATCGAGGTGGTAATTTAAGGAAAGGTGTAGGGGATGGTTGAACTAAATCAAAACATACTATGTGTAAACAGATTGTCAAAGGGGCATATCAGCAATATATTAGGAAAAATTGGCTGCATCAAGCTGAAACTTACAGTGCATCATTAGGAAGATGTTCAGCTGACCAAAAGGCAATATGTGCATACTACTACTGCTACTAATATAACTGCAACTACTGTCACTACTACTACTAATACACCACTAATGCTATTACTATTACTACTACTACTACTACCACCATGGTACTAATAGTATTGAGGCTAAGGGTATAAAGGCAAAAATTAAGAGAATATTGAGGAGAAACTTGAACTAAATGAAAACACACTATGTGCATGCAGGTTATCAAAAGGGCGTATCTCGGGGATGGCCTATGGTATTAAGTTCGAACTTTCAATGAATGTTTAGGGGGAAGATCAATCGACCAAAAAGGCATAATTTGCACGCTTTTGCTAATACTGCTACCATTAATGCTAATACTACTCCAGATAGTGCTTCTATCGCAACTACTTCTGAGGCTAAGAGTATTAAGGTGAAAAATCAGGAAATGTTGAGGGAGAAATTGAACTAAATTAAAATGCACTATGTACAAGCAGGTTGTCAAAAGGATACATCAGTAATGGCCCAGCAATTGTTCACGTAAATAAGTTGCAGGTTACCAAAAGGGCATATTGGCAGCAACATAAGCTTATTCTGTGAAGTTTAAGCTTCCAGGGCTTAATGAGGGGGATGTTGAACTTACCAAAAGGCAAAATGTGATTACTACTCCTACTACTACTACTAGTGCTACCACTGTTGGTATTACTACTAATCCTACTACTACTGGTACTCCAACTACTACTACTGTGACTACTACTACAACTAAGGTTAAGGGTAGGAAGGTAAGATTTCAGGTAATTTGAAGGGGAAAGATGAAAAGAATCAAAACATGATTTGTGCATGCAGTTTGTCAAAAGTGCATGTCAGCATTACCCTAGGAACGGCTTGAAGTATGAACTTAAAACTTCAGGTCAACTTTAAGTCAAGAGCATTCACGTGAAGTTTTCAGAGAATATTGAAGAGAGTGTTTAACTAAGTCAAAGCACGTTATGTGCAAGCAGATTGTCAAAAAGACGTAACTCAAGAATGACTGAAGATATTAAGTTGGAATTTCCTGAGAGTGATGAGGGGGATGTTCAATTGACCATGCAATATTTGTACGCTACTACCAATAATACTACTGCTACAACTACTACTGCTGCCGCTACTACTGCTGCCACTACTACTACTACTGCTTCTATAGTGACTACTACTAAGCCTTAGGATATTAAGATGAAAATTTGAGAAATTGTCGAGGGGAAAGTTCAACTGAAAAAGAGCACACCATGTACATACAGATTGTCAAAAAAAAAAAAAAAAAATGACAAACACATTTGATTCTTAAAAAAGACAATACAACTTATGATTTCCATTTGAATGAGCCCCTCCCCCCTAAAGTTTACAAAACCACACCTTGTAAATGAAGTAACTCCTGGGGGAAATTATAACAAATTATTGAAGCTATTTAAGATTTATTCCTTCATTTATATTTGCACCTGTTATATTTATTTTTGCTAACAACCCTTGTCCTTGGGGCTCTAGGGGATCTTTCAACCCATAAGTTATAGTTATTTAAATTATAGACTATTTTGAACAAAATGGCTAAAAACCGAAACTGAGAAAAAATAAGGTCAAATAATCTTCCAAGCGAAAAACTACCCCAAATCACCATGAGTAAATAAATTAAATCCAAAACGAACAAGAATTACAATAAATAACCGGGTCAAACTCAAAACGAGCAAGAATAGCATGAGTACTGCTGACACCCCTCCCCCTATGCCTACTCAAGACCAGAAGATAATTTGAACTGGGTTATTTTTTTAACATCAAAACTTTGATATAGCCATTTTGTTCTAGTTGTAGTAGTAGTCACAGTAGTAACAGTAGGAGTACTAGTAGTAGTAGGATTAGTAGTAGTACTAACAGTGGCAGCACTAGTAGTAGTAGTAGGAGTAGTAATCACATTTTGCCTTTTTATCAGTTCAACATCCCCCTCATTAAGCCCTGGAAGTTTAAACTTCACAGAATAAGCTTATGTTGTTGCCAATATGCCCTTTTGGTAACCTGCAACTTATTTACGTGAACAATTCCTGGGCCATTACTGATGTGTCGTTTTGACAACCTGCTTGCACATAGTGCATTTTCATTTAGTTAAATTTCTCCCTCAACATTTCCTGATTTTTCACCTTAGTACTCTTAGCCTCAGAAGTAGTTGCGATAGCAGTATCTGGAGTAGTATTAGCATTAGCGGTAGCAGTATTAGCAAAAGCATGCACATTATGCCTTTTTGGTCGATTGATCTTCCCCCTAAACATTCCTTGAAAGTTCCAACTTAATATTATAAGCCATCCCCGAGATACGCCCTTTTGATAACCTGCATGCACATAGTGTGTTTTCATTTAGTTCAAGTTTCTCCTCAATATTCTCTTAATTTTTGCCTTTATACCCTTAGCCTCAATACTATTAGTACCATGGTGGTAGTAGTAGTAGTAGTAATAGTAATAGCATTAGTGGTGTATTAGTAGTAGTAGTGACAGTAGTTGCAGTTATATTAGTAGCAGTAGTAGTATGCACATATTGCCTTTTTGTCAGTTGAGTATCCTCCTAATGATGCATTGTAAGTTTTAGCTTGATACAGTCAATTTTTCCTAATATATTGCTGATATGTCCCTTTGACAGTCTGTTTACACATAGTATGTTTTGATTTAGTTCAACCTTCCCCTACACCTTTCCTTAAATTACCACCTCGATATCCTCAGCCTTAGTAGTAGGTGCTACAGAAACAGTAGTAGTAGTAGCGGTAGCAGTAGTGGTAGCAATAGTAGTAGTAGTGATAGCAGTAGTAGTAGTAGTAGTAGTAGTAGTAGCGTAAACATTCCCTTTTTAGTCAATTAATCATTCCCCTTGATCATTTCCTTAAAGTTCCAACTTAATGCCCTCGGTCATTCCTGAATTCAGCTCTTTTGACAACCTGTATGCACATAATGTGTTTTGATTTAGTTCAACACTTCCCTCAACATTATTTGAAAGCTTCACCTGAATGCCCTTGGTCTTTTTGAAAGACACTCTTTTGGTTTATTTATATTGTAATAGTATATTGTAAATTGTAAAAATTATAGTAGAAGTTCCGAAAGTTTCAACCTAATACCCCCAATCGCTCTCGATATAATGCTGATGTGTCTTATTCGCAACCATACATACTGTGCCTTTTGATTTAGTTTTAAAGCATTATAGGCTAATTACATTATTATGGGGGTTGACATATCCAATATCCGTAGAGACATAGTTAGTGGACCATTCTACTACGCTGAATAAAAACCCTGTCCCAAAATTTGACGAGATGTATTAGGAAAATTATTGGGATTGACAGGATGGCTACATGCCCTCCAATCTATTTTGAATCTCGAAAAGGACACTAGAACCTTTTGATTTAATTCAATATCCACCTAAATATTCCTTGAAAGCTTCACCTTAACACTCTTAGCTTGTGTACTAGTACTAGTTTTGGTAGCATTAGTAGTAGTATGCACATAGCACCTTTGGTTTCTTCAAAATCCCCTTCAATGCATGCTGAAAATTTAAACTTAATACCATGAACCGTTCCTGTAGCATTTCTAATATGTCCTCTTGACTATGTGTGGGCATAGTGTGTTCTGATTTAGTTCATACAATTTCAATGTTTTCGAAATTTTTCAACTTAAAACCCTTAGTTTTAGTAGCAGCAGTAGTAGTAGTAGCAATAGAATTAGCAGTAGTAGCCTTAGCTTTAGTGGCAGTAGTAGTAGTAGACGTAGTAATAATATTAGCATTAGTAGCAGTATGAGCAGAAGCAATAGCATTAGGATGCAAATATTTTCTTTTGATTAATTCAACATCCCCCAAAAGTAGTATTGATACAATGATAGAGACGGGGGTGGTACCCATATAGCTATAATGATTACAAGCGGGGTGTCTTCCATATAGCATATATATAACATTTGTTATATATATGCTATATATACATTTGTTATATATATGAAACTGTTATATATAACAATTTCAAGCGGACAGTACACCCGCCATACAAGCAGACAGTGTAATGACCGGAATTCAACCGCCGTGAAAATTCGTGTTGATCTGTGTTCAAAGTGCGTGATGATTCCTTTATACTATAGTAACTTCCTATCTGTTTGCTACATTTTAATTGTTAGATGTGATTGACTTATGTTTGACTTTGAATACGGGTATAAAAACTCCGACAACTTGTAATCTTCTCAGTTCAGAGTTAGCATTTGAAATATAATGATGCATTCAAATAAAAGGAATATTGACGAAAGCTACACGCAAGAAGTAAGTTATTATTTTATAATCATAGTGAGTAAAGAAATTAAATCTACTAAAATTTATACAGACCCTATTATAGTTTACAGAATGCTAAATATTTTTTGAAATTGGATCTCCAGAGGTCGGTAAAGAGCAATATCAAAACAAGAAAAAAAGTATGTAAACACTGTATTTAAATGGCTTGCGAGCTTAGCACATGAGTTAAATCATACCTATTTTTTATTCCGGACCAAAGTTCCCCACATTCGTTCCCCACCGGCCCAAAGTGCCACAATCAGTTTTTTATTTTTAAATTTTTTTTCTGACAGTTTTTTTTAACTTTTTTTTCAACCTTTTTTTTACATCTCTAAATCATATCAGAAAAATAGAATGACACTTTTAATTTAAATTAAAAAAAAACTTATTCTTGTGCATACTATTGATGAGGACTGATAGTTCTCTTTCAAGATTTTTTCCATGAAAAACAAAATTTTTTTTTTGGTTTTTCCAGAGCTCCCCCCACCCATTAAGAAAATAAGAGGGGTTGAAGCGACTCCAGTGGTCAGTTCAAACAGACCGACGGTTATACAACATGGTCGTAGGTCGAATCCATTAATACAATCAACATTAACCGTAAACCGCCCAATAGCCAACTATCCAGCTATCAAATCCAGCATCCACAGCAATATGCCACAACCATCCGGACCCATCATACACCAGCCAAATGTCAACTGGTCAATTTCCACAGCCAATACTCACAAAAAGATGGCACAACCACCCGGATCCATTACACACCAGCCAACCGTCAATTGGTCAACTGCCACACTCAACATGCATGTACCAAGTACATCTACAGGGGGTATGGCTCAACCAGCAAACCTCGAATGGACTGATCATCTCAGTCCTGATACACTCGAGGGTTTGTTGAGTGAGTTTGAGGATTCGACAGCACGTAACATCCCCATCATTGAGCAGATTAATGGAGGAAATGAAATCCCTGTAACGCCCTCTGTCATGCCCGATTTTAATTTAGTTGACTCTGCCTTGCACAATGTATTTGTTTATATGGCTAAGTCTGACGATTCAAGTAATTCACAAACATCAGGTAGCACCATAATGACTCCGGCAGATATAGTAAACTCATATGTTGGCAAGATTCGAGCCCTTCTTTAAAGAGTGATTGGGGAGGGTAGTGGGAGGGATGGGATTAAGGCTGCCATCGCACAAAAAATAATTTATTTCAATGAAAAGGCGGATGAGGTGTATGAGCGTTATTTACGTACTGAAATGCTACCACTTCATCCGGACCTGAATAATTTTGAGGGTGTTTTTATGGAATGGGTTGATAATATAGTAACAAAATTGGATAACTATACTGAGTTGGGTAGTGGGTCGGTAGTTTTATTTATTGGGAGTTTGAATATTAATGTGGGTAAATTTAAAAAGAATTTTATTTTAAAGGGGGTCATGGGAGTGGGGTAGTGGGGGCAAAATTTAATGAAGATTTAAATCGGTGTATTGGTGTACAACAATTTCGTTTCTATACAGGGCTTCAATGCTTCAAATATACATTTCTTGTGGCAGCTCACAAGCCTCTGCAAGAGAATGCTACTAAGACATTGTTGGACAATTGTGCAGTTAATGGGAGTCTGAATTTCCCTATACTAGATTTTAATGGTTTAAATAATCAATATACAGCAACACTTAATGGGATAACAATTTTTGAGTGGGCTAATGTACATTTAAAGATTGGTGTTACTGTTCTACGCTATGAAACCGAATTTGAGGGGGTGACCGCAAAAAGGGGGTAATATTTCCAGTGAGGGCTCCATCAATTGAATAAGTGGAACATTGGGAGTAGCTTCTTTACAGGCCAACCTGTGACTCCGATTCAATTGGACATTTTTTTCTAGTACCAAAAATAAGTCTGGTTTTAAGGGTGGGTACAAGGGGGCATAATGGTATATTTATATTTTCCGACCTGTCTTTCTAGATTCCGGTCAGAAATTAAGTTGAATAACCATGTGAAGCAATGCAATCGCCACGGATGTCAATCTTTGCAAACGATTAGGGGTGACAGTGCCATCTTGCGATTTAAGAACTTTCAAAATTCACTCCAACAGAGTGACAAGGTGGGCTTAGACTGCGAAGCCGCTCTCATAGATGTGTATGAACCATTGAATTCAAATATTGCTAAAAAACATGAGGTCATTGCAGTCTCATATGCTCACGCACAAAGAGACTCGTGTAATTCCATGCAATTGGTAGAGGTAGTTGAGAGATTGGGTGGTGAGGATTGTATGCTCTCAACCGTGATAGTACTCATTAAAACAGCAAATAAATCGATATCACGGCTGCAAAATACGTCCTATCCAATGACTCTATCACCAGAGGAAGAGTTGGCCATTAAAACTGAAAAAATATGTTGGGTTTGTAAGGGGGAATTTGTTGAGGGTAATAGTAAAGAAGGAAAAGGGAATGAGGGTAAGGGGAAAAGGGGTAAGCGTGTGGACGGTTACCATGCTCAACTGAGCCACCCGATTGTATAGGGATTGAGTAATTTTCGTGGAGTGGCCCATCAATCATGTAATTTAAACGTTAGTCAACAATTGTTTCTACCTATTTATATACACAATTCCAGCTATGACATGAAATTTATTTTACCGGCATTGGCACGATTGCAACGAGGTGGAGTTGTAGATGGCGCATGGGTAGATGGTTCTTTTTCTTATAATATCATACCCAAGTCGTCTGAAAAGCTACTGCTCTTAGAATTCAAATGGCAAATAATAGATAACAATAAATTGTGCGTGAATAAGATCCGTTTTTAGACTCCTTTAGCTTCTTCCCCAAATCCCTAAGACAACTCATTGAAGTACAGAAAAGTGACGATTTTAATAGTTTCCCCCTACTTAAGCAACACCTCCTTAAACAGCACTTTTCAGACGGTGAAATGTATGATCTTTTAATGTGTAAGGGCATATATCCGTAAGACTACAAAAACTCCACATCGAGGCTTTCTGAGGAACAATTGCCGTCCATCACATCATTCTATGATTCACTTTACGACCGCCGATGCACCACTGCCGACTATGAATTTGCCAAGAGGGTTTGGGCAAAAGGAGGGTGTACAAATTGGTGGGATTATTTTAAACTATACCCGGCAAGTGATTCTTTGACACTTGTGGTTTTCGTGTATAGGAAAATGGATAGAATTACTGGAGAATTTATTCTGCATGTGGGTAGTTATATCTCAACTTAAGAGTTGTTGATTGATTTATTTCATACAATAAAAACCTAGGGAATGGGCTTAATCCCCAAAGTGGATCCGCATCTATTTGCAGAGAGATCAATGAGGGGGGAGGGTATATTTTTCATGGAGATCTTATCCTTGAAACGGATCCGACTGGACAAGACACCGGTGTAAAGTCGGATGCAGTTTTCTCTTGTATGAACTCCCTCTATCCGTCAAGAATGTTTCATTACTCTTTGCCGTGTGGAAATTATAAATGGCTTAACGATCCTCGTGCTTCAGATTTCGCCAACATTGCCAATGTTGAGGAGAATGAACCGCAGGGATGGTTTTTTGAAATAGATGGTGAAATACCCGTGGAGCATCATGACTCGGTGAAGGATTTGGTATTCCCGTCCATAAACGGAGCGGTGACTAGGGACTCTTTGAGTCCATACAATATTTCTAAGGTAGAGGATCGTGGTGTGCACTGGACACCATCAAAACAAAAACTTTTCGTCGACCTTCATCCGAAAGAGAATATCGTTGTACATCACATTCTTTTGCAGTGGATGGTACCCAACGGTTTTAAAGTCACAAGGGTACATAGAGCCCTCCAATTTGACCAGAAACCCTATTTGAAAACGTTCATTGGCACTTTTATTAATAAACATTCTAAAGCAAAAATAAAGGTTGAAAAGTAAATCTTTAAAATTATTATGAACTCAGCCCTTGGTACAATGTGTGAGGGTGTACGCAATCGAAGTCGTTTTGACGTTGTGACTGACCCAAAAGAATGTGCTCGAATCGTTGCCGATCCAAACTTTACATCATTCACCATCATAGACTCCAATATGGTCCTCTTAAATAGAAAAAAAAGAAACGTAATTCTCAATAAAAATATTGCAACTGGCAGCGCAATAACCAAAACATAAAAAAGACTCATGTTGTCATTCTATTACGATGTGTGTAGGCGCCAATGGCCGGGGGAGGGAGAAGTTCAAGTAAATTATGGGGATACCGATTCACTGTTGCGAAAAGTTAGAACAGCGAATTTATTGGAAGATTTGGAAAAAGGCGTGCACATTAGCTCCCGAATGGACTTTACCAATTGGGAGGAGTCCATTTACCCGGAGTTACTTAAACGTCAGGCCCCAAATCAGTTATTAATGTTAAAATCAGAGACGGGGAGTGACTTGATTTCCAGTGGTGTGCTTGCAGGTCCGAAGGTGTACTGTGTGCAAACACACAACGAGATAATAAAACAAATATGCAAAGGGGTGCCTAGACACTACGTGAATAAGAATTTCGACATGAATGTATATAGAAACTGTGTGGAAAATAGTATAGTTCCAAGGGCGAAAGTCATGGCGATTCGCTCTTTAAAATTTAAAAACCACACACTTCGAGTTGACAAAATAGCCATGTGTCCCGTGTCGGATAAAGTCTATGTGTGTGCCGATGGTGTGAAGGTGCTACCCCATGGACATTATTTAACTTCTGACCGAGGTTTGTGTCGAGATTATAGACATCGCCTCGGTCGGGAAAAAATTAAATAGTAAATGGTTGGATGGTGGTATTCTTTTTTTTTAAATAGATTTTTTTTCAACTCAGCAGTGGTTTTTTTTTCACAACTCAGCAGTTTTTTTTCCCAACTCAGCAGTTTTTTTTATAGCAAGTTAGAGTCGTATGTTTTTTATTCTTTTTTTTTAAATATAAAAAATGTGTTCAAATTGTTTAAAAATGTTGTTCTTCATGTTATTGTTGTACAAATAGTGTGAATTATTGCTGTTCGTACTGTATTTTAACATGTACAAAGTGTGATGTCAACAAGTGAAAAATGTTGTTCTTCATGCTATTGTTGTACAAATAGTGTGTGATATTGCTATTCGCGCTGTATTTTAAGTTGTATAAAATGTGATGATAATAAATGAAATTTATTGCTATTGCTATTTATGATGTATTTTAAGTTTTTTTTGTCAATAAATGAAAAAATATGTTTTTGTTGTTCTTGTTATTGAATAACGTACTAGGTAGATCTAAGGGAAAATTATTATTATTTATTCATTAGAAAAGTATGGTTAACAGTTAGTTGTAGACCGATTATTCTCAATAGCAGCAGAATATATCAATTTAAAACACCATTCAGATCGCTTCTGTGTGGATCGTCAATGTCAGGTCAAACGTTTAGAATGTTTATTAAAAAGTCAGAGATGTACGAAAAAGGAATTTTCAAAGAAATCGATACTACTAGCAGACTCATAAAACCAATAATTATTGACTGAGTGTCAAAATTAATAGGAAAAAAGTACTTTTGCATAGAACAAATTCAACTGCACAGATATTTCATAGCATCAAAATGATCTTACAACACTTCACAGAATCGAGAGACTACTATTGCCATCTACCAACCTATAGCTTTAGATGGCAGCACAGTGCCACTCCACGAAAATTGCCACTCCACTCCACGAAGCCACTCTACTCCACGAAGATTGATGGGCCACTCCACGAAAATTGCTCAATCCCGATACAATCGGGTTGCCCAAATGATCGTGGTCGCGGACCATCCCTTTACCCCCTTTCCCCTTACCCCCTTTCCCCTTTCCCTCTTTCCCATTACCCTCAACAAATTCCCCCTTACAAACCCACCATATTTTTTCAGTAAATTGAATCGTAGAATAAGGTGATGGACGGCAATTGTTCCTCAGAAAGCCTTGCGGTGGAGTTGTAGTAGTCTTACGGATATATGCCCTTACACATTAATAAATCATACATTTCACCGTCTGAAAAGTGCTGTTTAAAGAGGTGTTGCTTAAGTAGGGGGAAACTATTTAAATCATTACTTTTTTGTAATTCAATGAGTTATCTTAGGTATTTGGGGAAGAAGCTAAAGGAGTCTAAAAATAGATCTTATTCAAGTACATTTTTAATTATCTATTGTGTCCCCTTTGAATTCTAAGAGTAGTAGTTTTTCAGACAATTTAGGTATGACATTTTATGAAAAATAACCATATACCCATGCGCAATCTACAAATTCACCATGTTGCAATCTTTCCAATGCCGGTAAAATAAATTTCATGTCATAGCTGGAATTGTGTATATAAATAGGTAATAATAATTGCTGACGAACGTTTAAATTACACAATTGATGGGCCACTCCACTAAAATTGCTCAATCCCGATTCAATCGGGTGGCCCAAATAATCGTGGTTGCGGACCATCTCTTTACCTCCTGTCCCCTTACCCCATTTCCCCTTTCCCGCTTTCCTTTTACCCTCAACAAATTCCCCCTTACAAACCCAACATATTTTTTCAGTTTTAATTGCCAACTCGTCCTCTGGGGATAGAGTCATTGGATAGGATGTATTTCGCAGCCGTGATATCGATTTATTTGCTGTTTTAATGAGTGCTGTCACGGCTGAGAGCATACAATCCTCACCACCCAATCTCTCAACTACCTCTATCAATTGCATGGAATTACACGAGTCTCTTTGTGCGTGAGCATATGAGACGGCAATGACCTCATGTTTTTTTTAGCAAGATTTGAATTCAATGGATCATACACATCTATGAGAGCGGCTTCGCAGTCTAAGCCCACCTTGTCACTCTGTTGGAGTGAATTTTGAAACTTCTTAAATCGCAAGATGGCCCTGTCACCGCCAACCGTTTCCAAAGATTGACATCTGTGACGATTGCAATGCTTCACATGGTTGTTCAACTTAATTTCTGACCGGAATCTAGGAATGCATTTTGGACAATAGTAACATGTCCTATTACGCCCCCTTTTACCCTCACTTAAAACCAGATTTATTTTTGGTATTGGAAAAAAATGTCCAATTGAATCGGGATCACTGACCGGTTTGTAAAGAAGCCGCACCCAATGTTTTACTGATTAAATTAATGGAACTTTTACTAGCAATACAAACCTTCTTTGGAGGTCACCCCCCTCAAATTCGTTGTCAAATTTACGAACAATAGCAACAATCTGCGAATATTCATTATCCTGCTTAAAAAATGATGTCCAACTAAATCCTTCTTGACATTGATTATTTAAACCAATAAACTGTAGTATGGGGAAATTCGGACCCCCATTTACTGCAAAATTGTCCAATAGTGTCTTAGTATCATTCTCTTGCTGAGGCTTGTGAGCTGCCACAAGAAATGCATATTTGAAGCATTGAAGCCGTGTATCGAAACAAAATTGTTGTACACCATTAAACCCCTTTAAATCTTCATTAAATTTTGCCCCCACTGCCCCTCTCCCGCGGCCCCCTTTAAAATAAAATTCTTTTTAAATTTACCCACATTAATATTCAAACTCCCAATAAATAAAACCACCGACCCACTACCCACCTCAGTATAATTTTCCAATTTTGTTACTATATTATCAACCCATTCCATTAAAGCACCCTCAAAATTATTCAGGTCCGGATGAAGTGGTAGCATTTCAGTACGTAAATAACGCTCATACACCTCATCCGCCTTTTCATTGAAATAAATTGTCTTTTGAGCGATGGCAGCCTTAATCCCATCCCTCCCACCACCCTCCCGAATCACTCTTTCTTCAAGAAGGGCTCGAATCTTGCCCACATAGCAGTGTACTGTCTACCGGATCCGGTATGATGCTACCTGATGTTAGTGAATTAAATGGATCCTCAAACTCAGCCCTATAAACAAATACATTGTGCAAGGCAGAGTCAACTAAATTAAAATCGGGCATGACAGGGGGCATTACGGGGATTTCATTTCCTCCACCAATTTGCTCAATGGTGGGGATGTTACGTGGTGTCGAATCCCTTAACTCACTCAACAAACGTTCGAGTGTATCAGGACTGCGATGGTCAGTCAATTCGAGGTTTGCTGGTTGAGCCATACCCCCTGTAGATGTACTTGGTACATGCATGTTGAGCGTGTCAGTTGACCAGTTGTCGGTTGGCTGGTGTATAATGGGTCCGGGTGGTTGTGCCATCTTGTTGTGAGTGTTGGATGTGGGAATTGACCAGTTGACAGTTGGCTGGTGTATGATGGGTCCGGATGGTTGTGTCATATTATTGTGGATGCTGGATTTGAATGCTGGATAGTTGGCTATTGGGTGGTTTACGTTTAATGCTGATGGTATTAATGGATTCAAGCTACTACCATTTTGCATAACCGTCGATCAGTTTGAAATAACTACTGAAGTCACTTAGACCCTTCTTATCTTATTAATGGGTAGGGAGAGCTCTGGAAAATACTAAAAATAAAGTTTGTTTTTCATAAAAAAAAAATCTTGAAAGAGAACCATCAGTCCTCATAAATAGTATGCACAAGAATAAGATTTTTAAAATTTTAATTAAAAGTGTCATTATATTTTTCTTATATGATTTAGAGATGTAAAAAAAAGGTTGAAAAAAAAAGTTAAAAAAAAAACTGTCAGAAAAAAGTTAAAAATAAAAAACTGTCAGAAAAAAAAATCTCAGAAAAAAATAAAAAAAAACTGTCAGAAAAAAAATGGTTACTACAAACATTATTTTTCTAATAGTAAAAGTCGCAACACACATATCTATATCATTCCCATTTTGAAGTTGGAAAATATTAAATGTGAATTTATTATGTTATAAGTGTGTTTCATGACATTCTAAGAGATGTAAAAAAAATTTAAAAAATAGTTAAAAAAAAGTTAAAAAAAAAGGTCACTACAAACATTGTTTTTCTAATAGTAAAAGTTGCGACACAAATATCTATATCATTCCCATTTTGAAGTTGGAAAATATTAAATATGAATTTTTTGTGTTTTAAGTCTTTCATGACATTCTAAGAGATGTAAAAAAAAGTTAAAAAAAATTAAAAAAAAGTTAAAAAGAAGTTAAAAAAAGTTAAAAAAAAAATTTGAAAAAAAAGTTTAAAAAAAGTGGGGGGGGGGGCTGGAGGGAGGGTGGGGGGTTGGAGGGAGTGGTAGGAGGGAGGGGGTGGACGATTGTGTCACTTTGGGCCGGTGGGGAACGAATTTGGGGCCGGTGGGGAACGAATGTGGGGAACTTTGGTCCGGAATAAAAAATAGGTATGATTTAACTCATGTCCTAAGCTCGCAAGCCATTTAAATACAGTGTTTACATACTTTTTTTCTTGTTTTGATATTGCTCTTTACCGACCTCTGGAGATCCAAGTTCCAAAAATATTTAACAATCTGTTAACTATAATAGGGTCTGTATAAATTTTAGGTGAATTAATTTCTTTACCCACTATGAATATAAAAGAATAACTTACTTCTTGCGTGTAGCTTTCGACAATATTCCTTTTATTTGAATGCATCATTATATTTCAAATGCCAATTCTAAACTGAGAAGATAACAAATTGTCAGAGTTTTTATATCCGTATTCAAGGTCAAACATAAGTCAATCACATCTAACAATTAAAAGGTGGCAGACAGATAGGAAGTTACTATAGTATAAAGGAATCATCACGCACTTTGAACACAGATCAACACGAATTTTCACGGTGGTTGAATTCCGGTCATTACACTGTCTGCTTGTATGGCGGGTGTACTGTCTGCTTGAAACTGTTATAGCTATATGGAAGACACCCCACTTGTAATCATTATAGCTATGTGGGTACCACCCCCGTCTCTATCATTGTATCAATACTACTCCCAAAACAAGCCCTGTTAGTTCAAACTTCAGACACCAAACTGTTCCTAAGCTATTGCTGTTACGCCCTTTTGACACCCTGCATGCAGACGGTGTATCATGATCAAGTTCACCTCCCCCACCCAAATTCCTTGAAAATTTCACCTCTACGCCCTTAGTTAGTATTGGTATTACTAGTAGTAGTATTTATAGTAATAGCGGTAGTACTAGTAGCAGCAGTAGTATTATTGTATTGCCTTTACAAGTAGTTGCAATAGAAGTATTAGTTTAATTAGTTATAGTAGTAGTAAATGTAGCAGTGATAATAGTATTAGTAGCAGCATGCACATATTCCCTTTGGGGTCAGATGATCTTTTAGCATTCTCTGAAAGTTCCCACTTAATACCCAAATCAATTCTTCAGAAATGCTCTTTTGACAATGTACATGCACAATTCGTCTTTTGATTTCGTTCAAATTTCCCCTCAATGTTGTAAATGGGGTAGTGTTGTAGTAGTAGTAGTGGTGGTAGTTGTAATAGTGCTGATAGCATGCAAATATCGCCTTTTTCATTATCTCCCTTATCATTGCCTAAAGTTCCAAATTAACATACCCAGTCATTCCTGAGTTAAGCCCTTTTGACAATCCGTGTACGCATAACGTGTTTTCGATTTAGTTTAACACTGCCCTCGACATTCTTTGAAAGATTCACCTGAAGGCCCTGTGTCTTTTTGAAAAGTAAAGTTCAAAAATGCATATCTTTCTAATGAACATATACTATATGAAAACAGTGAACGAATTTCCCAACTTACAATTTTTGCCCTGCGGGGTAGTTGACATCCCCTAAGAAATAATTACTGGACCTCTTAACAATTCCGGACAAAATAGCTCTCTTAAAATTTTAATCGGATGTGTTTGGGGAATGATAGGCTTCTGGGGAAGGAACTGGTTGCCCTCCTTTAACTCTTGACTCTTTAAAAGGGTACTCGAACTTCTGACTTCCAATCACATGAGCTTCATCTGAGCCAGAGTTTGGACGACCATTCGTTCCATAAAAATCTTATGTGCCACGGGGTAAAACTTACAACCCTTTCTCCTGTGCTCTGGGGGTTGTGTCCCTAGTTGCCCTCCATCACTTTTGAC
Source organism: Artemia sp. Qi Xiang Cuo (assembly GCF_049724085.1). NCBI lineage: Eukaryota > Metazoa > Arthropoda > Branchiopoda > Anostraca > Artemiidae > Artemia > Artemia sp. Qi Xiang Cuo. The sequence continues at coordinate 39,278,715 of NC_142810.1, forward strand.
TCTTAAAAGGGGACTAGAACTTCAAATTTCTGATCACATGACCCCCCTCTAAAGTTCACACAACCACTCCCTCCTTAAAAAACTTATGCGACCATCCCTTCTATGAAAGCAATATATGCCCCCAGGGCATAACTTCCAACCCTTGCCCCCAGACTCTGGGGGGCTGTTTCAGTCCCCAGGGTGTCATCTTCAGAGACATAATTACTGGACCTTTCAAATACGCTGAACAAAATTGCGATGTCAAAATTTTTATTGGATGTGTTTTGGGAAATGATGGGCATAAGGGGGCGGCTGGATGTCCTTCAATATCTTCCGCCTATTAAAAAGGGTACTAAAACTGTAAATTTCCAATCGAATGAGCTCCTTTCGAAGTTTTTACGACCTTCTATACGAAGTGCCCTGGTCTAAATCTTGCAAGCCTTGCCCTGAGGGTTGGGGGGGGGGGGTCATCTTCAAAGACATAGTTACTGGACCTTTCAAATAAGCTGAACAAAATTGCTATCGCAAAATTTTGATTGGATGTGTTTTGGGAAATGATGGACATAAGGGGGCGGCTGGTTGTCCTTTAATCTCTTCCGCCTATTAAAAAGGGCACTAGAGCTTTCAATTTCCAATCGAATGACCTCCTTTCGAAGTTTGTACGACGACTCCTTCTATACGAGGTGCCCTGATTAAAAAAACAAAAAAAAAAAAAAAAAAAAATAAAAAAAAAAAAAAAATAAATACTACATGGTGCCCACATTGTTCTTTACTTAGGCAGCGGTATTGTGCTGCCTTTGATATAATTAGGCCTTTATTTCTGTAATACAGACTAGGCAGCTAATAATTTGACAATCAGATTTTATTTAGCGTGACCGGTTTTATTGGGGTTATAGTGTCATTATAGTTTCTACTATTTCATCTGTAAAGTACTTTTTTGGTACTGGTTTACAGTCAAATGACAAAAGAAAAATATGACAAAAAGTTGAATTACTATCAAAGTTTTTGTTTCAGGAACTTACAGCAAAAATGATGATCAACATAACGCGTGTTGTAGAGCTAGATGACTATATTCCCAGTCAAATTAAAGTACTTGAAGAAGTTGTTGAATCTACTTACAAAAGAACTAGAAGTAAGAAAATTTATAATACTTTTTTTTTAACTCTACAAAGCCACCCGAAGGTGGTAGCTGTTCTCCCCGAGTGGTTAACGCACTGACTTTGTAATCCCATGCCCTTTGGTACTGTGGTTTGAATTCCGATGTTGTCCATTAACTTGTTTAGGACGGGGTCAGTGGAGTGACTCTGTAATTCCAGCCAGAGCTGGCCAGCTCTAAATAGGCATCTGGAGAAATCTAGGGGAGGTAAACAGGAAGGGTATGTGAAAGCACTGAATGGCAGGCCCTATAATCCCTATTTTATTTCCTGGCTGAAGGGCCACGACAAGGAGATGAATGCCGTCGGTTACGACTATGAAGTCTAGTGTTGGTTCTTTACTTGACTTTTTTTTAATCCAAAAGTGGTAGAAGTTATCTTGGCAAGGTAAATCCATAAAAAAAAATATGTTACAGCTAGACCTTTAGTACGAGGGTTCCATGAAATGTTTCCGCTGTTGTGACCCGTGCGTTAGAAAAATCTGTGTGTAGCGTTTTAAGTTTTCGCTTGCCGTAGAATTTTTCTACAAACCTAGAACTAAGTCATGTTTGCACAAAACAATCTTAAAAAGAAAACAACCTTGAAACGGGATTTGAAGGGACATCTGAACAAGTAAAAGAACACCTGAAACCTCACATATCTTGTGCCTCTCGTAGTGAGTACTCTATTATTTATCAGATCGACTCGAACACTACTAGAGAAGCAATAGAAACCATGGCTGCTAATTTTTTCCCCGTTTAATTGACAAATTAGATATGTAGGTGACAGCCTTGTAGCTCTTGATACACAGAGGTCACATGGGTCACGGGTACCAAAGACATATCTGTAGCCCTTGACAGGTTGTGTTGAATTCCACCAGTCTGTTTCGTAAACAGGCTGGTGAGATGAGATTGCACAACCCCTGTTGCCTCCCCCCCCCCGGCCAATAATAGTTGGAGATCAAGCGCATACCCAAAAATGTAATAGCTATGTGTCTGGCTCCTAGTCAGGGTTGCCACCAGCTGATATCTAAAATCACTAGATTCTTGATAAAAATCACTAAATAAGTAAAAAAAAAATCAACAAAATAATAACTTAGCTTGCTTTAACAGACATCATGCTTTCGTATTTTGAAATCACCGATTTTAGTTGTTTTTTAGGCTTTTATCAGTATGATTATTTTTTTAGCATGTTCAACACGGGATATCAATGGGGGAGGGGTACAATCCCCCCTAGATTTTGCAAAATATCTTTATTTTGGTGTTTTATATTTCCTTGCCCATTTGAAACTCTGCAACTTAGAAACCATTTTCTTTTTGCTGTAATTGAGCTAGTATAATTGTTGAGACACCAGCTATGATTTTGAAAATCAGTCCTTGGAATATTTTCATTCCAAGAACGATAATCCCCCCTCCCCCACTAGGTTTTGAAAAAGGCGTTTGGCCAAATCCCAACAAAACTTCATGAATTGGCGTCATTGTGCAGGTCTACTAGTAGTATGTTACCTTATACTTTGCGTACGCCCCCGTACCAAACAGGTTTTTCTGGTAGAACCTTATACTTTGCGTACGCCCCCGTACCAAACAGGTTTTTCTGGTAGAACCTTATACTTTGCGTACGCTCCCGTACCAAACAGGTTTTTCTGGTAGAACCTTATACTTTACTGACGCCCCCGTACCAAACAGGTTTTACAGGGCATTACACATTTGCCAAGAGATTTACTTAATTTAAGGAAAATTTTTTCGCACATAGGTTTATAGTTACTTATAAAAAAGTTTTTTTTTAGCTTAAATACATTGTAATTCCTATGTAAGTTTATCAGTAGGTTTTTTTTTTTTTAAAAATTCATAATATGGTTTTAAACCTATTAATACGAACGCTACATGCATTCCATTTTTGGAACTAGAAGCGAGATTGTTTGATGCTATCAGACTGGTTTCGTTTCATGGGTTCATTAATAGAAGGACTAATGTTTTTGAAAAGGGTAATTACTTCTTTAGTTTACGAGATTTGCGAATTTTTTGCGAAAAGGTATTTGCGTAAAGGTATTGCGATGGTTAAGAATGCCTCACGGATAATTAAAGAATGGGATGTTTGCATCAACAATACAAAGAATATGCTCAGATACTTAAGAGATTTGACGCCTACAAGAGACATTGGTAGAAGGTATTCAATAGCTTAATTGAAAAGTAACGATAGAATGACATTGTGACTTGACCTAGCTTTACCTCGCTGATGTGGTCTGTATAATACACAAGTAAAGTAGGTCCCTTACCACAACCCCAAAGGGCTCCGATCCCCCCACCCCAACTCCGAAGGAAGCCCCCGGACAGCAAAGGTTCTCTGGACCCCCAAAGGACCCCCGGCGCCCCGATGCCTCCTGAGTCCCCCATTATAATACTTTTTAAGGCTTTATTATATCTTTTCAGAACAAATTATTATTTTAGGGAATTATTTCGGTGAAACAGTTAGAGACATTTTAAGAGATGATTTTAGAAATGGACTTGAGGGTGAAACTCTGTGGTCGTTATAATACACAAGTTCCATTTGAACGGTGTTGTGAGGTCCCTTACCACAACCCCAAAGGGCTCCGATCCCCCCACCCCAACTCCGAAGGAAGCCCCCGGACAGAAAAGGTTCTCTGGACCCCCAAAGGACCCCCGGCGCCCCCGATGCCTCCTGAGTCCCCCATTATAATACTTTTTAAGGCTTTATTATATCTTTTCAGAACAAATTATTATTTTAGGGAATTATTTCGGTGAAACAGTTTGAGACATTTTAAGAGGGTTGTGAGGTCCCTTACCACAACCCCAAAGGGCTCCGATGCCCCCCCTCCAACCCCGAAGGAAGCCCCCGGACAGCAAAGGTTCTCTGGACCCTCAAAGGACCCCCGGTGCCCCGATGCCTCCTGAGTCCCCCATTATAATACTTTTTAAGGCTTTATTATATCTTTTCAGAACAAATTATTATTTTAGGGAATTATTTCGGTGAAACTCTGTGGTCGTTATAATACACAAGTTCCATTTGAACGGTGTTGTGAGGTCCCATTACCACAACCCCAAAGGGCTCCGATCCCCCCACCCCAACCCTGAAGGAAAACCCCGGACAGCAAAGGTTCTCTGGATCCCCAAAGGACCCCCGGCGCCCCGATGCCTCCTGAGTCTCCCATTATAATACTTTTTAAGGCTTTATTATATCTTTTCAGAACAAATTATTATTTTAGGGAATTATTTCGGTGAAACAGTTAGAGACATTTTAAGAGATGATTTTAGAAGAGGACTTGAGGGTGAAACTCTGTGGTCGTTATAATACACAAGTTCCATTTGAATAGTGCTGTGAGGTCCCTTACCACAACCCCAAAGGGCTCCGATCCCCCCACACCAACCCCGAAGGAAGCCCCCGGTCCTCAAAGGTTCTCTAGGCTCCCAAAGGGTCCCCCGGCGCCCCCAAAGACTCCCGAGCCTCCATTTTAATACTTTTTAAGGCTTTATTATATCTTTTCAGAACAAATTATTTTTTTAGGGAATTATTTCGGTGAAACAGGCCCTCATAGGTGTTTGTTGTCTGAAACCTATAGTTTGGGATGAATAGTTTGCTATTTCAAGCTTTTTTGAGCTAAGGTTTCTTAGTATTTCATAGGTGTGTGTTGTCTGAAACTTATGATTTGAGGTATTTAATTTGCTATTTCCGACTTTTCATAACCAGATTTCTTAGTCTTTCGTAGGTATGTGGTGTTTGAAACCTATGATTTGGGATGTGTGGGGTGCTATTTTTTGACTTTTCTGAGCTGGATTTCTTAGCCTTTCGTAGGTGTGTGTTGACTGAAACCTATGATTTGGGAATAAGTGGTTTGCTATTTTTGACTTTTCTGAGTTAGATTTCTTAGCATTTCATAGGTTTGTGCTTTCAGAAAATTATGATTTGGGAGGTGTAGTTTGCTTTTTGGACTTTTCAGAGCTAGGATTCTTAGTCCCTCATAGGTGTTTGTTGTCTGAAACTTCTAGTTTGGGATGAGTAGTTGGATATTTCAGACTTTTCTGAGCTAAGGTTTCTTAGTATTTCATAGGTGAAGCTTCCACGTCAGTTTTAAGTTCACCAAGACATACAAAATTTAAAGTTCAGTTCTAATTTTTCCATAGAAGATAGGAAAAGTTATACTATTATTGTGATTATTTTCTATGAAGATAGAAAGTTTCACTTTAATTCTAAATTTTCTTAAATTCAGTTCCGACTTTTCTCAAAGAGATGAAAAAATTTCAATTTCAATTTAAAATTTTCTCAACGAAGTCAAGGAAAGTTCAAGTTCCCTACTGAATTTTACTAAAGAACACAATTCAATTCTAATTTATCCAGAGAAAATAAAAATCTTCCACTTAAGTTCTTTATTTCACAAAGACATAAAGAAATTTAAAGTTCAATTCTAAATTTTTCAGTGGAAGATAGAAAAAGTAATACCATACTTGTGAATATTTTCACGGAAGATAAAAAGTTCTAGTTCAATTTTAAATTTTCTCAATGAAGTGAAGAAAAGTTCAAATACTTTTTAAGGCTTTATTATATCTTTTCAGAACAAATTATTATTTTAGGGAATTATTTCGGTGAAACAGTTAGAGACATTTTAAGAGATGATTTTAGAAAAGGACTTGAGGGTGAAACTCTGTGGTCGTTATAATACACAAGTTCCATTTGAAAAGTGCTGTGAGGTCCCTTACCACAACCCCAAAGGGCTCCGATCCCCCCACACCAACCCCGAAGGAAGCCCCCGGTCCTCAAAGGTTCTCTAGGCTCCCAAAGGGGCCCCCGGCGCCCCCAAAGACTCCCGAGCCTCCATTATAATACTTTTAAGGCTTTATTATATCTTTTCAGAACAAATTATTATTTTAGGGAATTATTTCGGTGAAACAGGCCCTCATAGGTGTTTGTTGTCTGAACCCTATAGTTTGGGATGAATAGTTTGCTATATCAAGCTTTTCTGAGCTAAGGTTTCTTAGTATTTCATAGGTGTGTGTTGTCTGAAACTTATGATTTGAGGTCTGTAATTTGCTATTTCCGACTTTTCATAACCAGATTTCTTAGTCTTTCGTAGGTATGTGGTGTTTGAAACCTATGATTTGGGATGTGTGGGGTGCTATTTTTTGACTTTTCTGAGCTGGATTTCTTAGCCTTTCGTAGGTGTGTGTTGACTGAAACCTATGATTTGGGAATAAGTGGTTTGCTATTTTTGACTTTTCTGAGTTAGATTTCTTAGAATTTCATAGGTGTGTGCTTTCAGAAAATTATGATTTGGGAGGTGTAGTTTCCTTTTTGGACTTTTCAGAGCTAGGATTCTTAGTCCCTCATAGGTGTTTGTTGTCTGAAACTTCTAGTTTGGGATGAGTAGTTGGATATTCCAGACTTTTCTGAGCTAAGGTTTCTTAGTATTTCGTAGTTGAAGCTTCCACGTCAGTTTTAAATTCACCAAGACATAAGAAATTTAAAGTTCAGTTCTAATTTTTCCATAGAAGATAGGAAAAGTTATACTATTATTGTGATTATTTTCTATGAATATAGAAAGTTTCAATTTAATTCTAAATTTTCTTAAATTCAGTTCAGACTTTTCTTAAAGAGATGAAAAAATTTAAAGTTCAATTTAAAATTTTCTCAACGAAGTCAAGGAAAGTTCAAGTACCCTACTGAATTTTACCAAAGAACACAATTCAATTCTAATATATCCAGAGAAAATAAAAATCTTCCACTTAAGTTCTTTATTTCACAAAGACATACAGAAATTTACAGTTCAATTTTAAATTTTTCAGTGGAAGATAGAAAAAGTAATACCATACTTGTGAATATTTTCACGGAAGATAAAAAGTTCTAGTTCAATTTTAAATTTTCTCAATGAAGTGAAGAAAAGTTCAAATACTTTTTAAGGCTTTATTATATCTTTTCAGAACAAATTATTATTTTAGGGAATTATTTCGGTGAAACAGTTAGAGACATTTTAAGAGATGATTTTAGAAGAGGACTTGAGGGTGAAACTCTGTGGTCGTTATAATACACAAGTTCCATTTGAACAGTGCTGTGAGGTCCCTTACCACAACCCCAAAGGGCTCCGATCCCCCCACACCAACCCCGAAGGAAGCCCCCGGTCCTCAAAGGTTCTCTAGGCTCCCAAAGGGGCCCCCGGTGTCCCCAAAGACTCCCGAGCCTTCATTATAAAAATTTTTAAGGCTTTATTATATCTTTTCAGAACAAATTATTATTTTAGGGACTTATTTCGCTGAAACAGGCCCTCATAGGTGTTTGATGTCTGAAACCTATAGTTTGGGATGAATAGTTTGCTATATCAAGCTTTTCTGAGCTAAGGTTTCTTAGTATTTCATAGGTGTGTGTTGTCTGAAACTTATGATTTGAGGTATGTAATTTGCTATTTCCGACTTTTCATAACCAGATTTCTTAGTCTTTCGTAGGTATGTGGTGTTTGAAACCTATGATTTGGGATGTGTGGGTTGCTATTTTTGACTTTTCTGAGCTGGATTTCTTAGCCTTTCGTAGGTGTGTGTTGACTGAAACCTATGATTTGGGAATAAGTGGTTTGCTATTTTTGACTTTTCTGAGTTAGATTTCTTAGCATTTCATAGGTGTGTGCTTTCAGAAAATTATGATTTGGGAGGTGTAGTTTCCTTTTTGGACTTTTCAGAGCTAGGATTCTTAGTCCCTCATAGGTGTTTGTTGTCTGAAACTTCTAGTTTGGGATGAGTAGTTGGATATTCCAGACTTTTCTGAGCTAAGGTTTCTTAGTATTTCGTAGGTGAAGCTTCCACGTCAGTTTTAAGTTCACCAAGACATAAAAAATTTAAAGTTCAGTTCTAATTTTTCCATAGAAGATAGGAAAAGTTATACTATTATTGTGATTATTTTCTATGAAGATAGAAAGTTTCACTTTAATTCTAAATTTTCTTAAATTCAGTTCCGACTTTTCTCAAAGAGATGAAAAAATTTAAAGTTCAATTTAAAATTTTCTCAACAAAGTCAAGGAAAGTTCAAGTTCCCTACTGAATTTTACCAAAGAACACAATTCAATTCTAATTTATCCAGAGAAAATAAAAAACTTCCACTTAAGTTCTTTATTTCACAAAGACATAAAGAAATTTAAAGTTCAATTCTAAATTTTTCAGTGGAAGATAGAAAAAGTAAAAACATACTTGTGAATATTTTCCCGGAAGATAAAAAGTTCTAGTTCAATTTAAAATTTTCTCAATGAAGTGAAGAAAAGTTCAAGTTCCCTACTGAATTTTACCAAAGAACACAATTCAATTCTAATTTATCCAGAGAAAATAAAAATCTTCCACTTAAGTTCTTTATTTCACAAAGACATAAAGAAATTTAAAGTTCAAATCTAAATTTTTCGGTGGAAGATGGAAAAAGTAATACCATACTTGTGAATATTTTCACGGAAGATAAAAAAGTTGTAGTTCAATTTAAAATTTTCTCAACGAAGTGAAGAAAAGTTCAAGTTCTCTACTGAATTTTACCAAAGAACACAATTCAATTCTAATTTCTCCAGAGAAAACAAAAATCTTCCACTTAAGTTCTTTATTTTACAAAGACATAAAGAAATTTAGAGTTCAATTCTAAATTTTTCGATGGAAGATAGAAAAAGTAATAGCATACTTGTGAATATTTTCCCGGAAGATAAAAAGTTCTAGTTCAATTCAAAATTTTCTCAACGAAGTGAAGAATAATTCAAGTTCTCTTCTGAATTTTACAAAAGAACACAGTTCAATTCTAATTTCACCACAGAAAATAAAAATCTTCCACTTCAGTTCTTTATTTCACAATGACATAAAGAAATTTAAAGTTCAATTCCAAATTTTTTATTGGAAGATAGAAAAAGTAATACCATACCTGTGAATATTTTCTCGAAGAGAGGAACAATTTAAAATACTGTTCCAAATTTTTCACAGAAGATAAAAAAGTTCAAGTTCTCTTCGGAATTTTACCAAAGAACACAATTCAATTCAAATTTCTCCAGAAAAAATAAAAATCTTCCACTTAAGTTCTTTATTTCACAAAGACATAAAGAATTTTAAAGTTCAATTCTAAATTTTTCGGTGGAAGATAGAAAAAGTAATACCATACTTGTGAATATTTTCCCGGAAGATAAAAAGTTCTAGTTCAATTTACAATTTTCTCAACGAAGTGAAGAAAAGTTCAATTCCTCTACTGAATTTTACTAAAGCAAATTCTTTCTTGAATTCGCCTCCTGGATAAATAAAAAAGACATTTCATTCAAGAAATTATGACAAATTCTAAGTAAGTAACAAACTGTTTTTTGAATCCTCCTCCTGAATGCACAATACAGTTATTTCATTTAAGAAATTATGAAAAAATTGTAAGCAAGTAACAAACTCTTTCTTGAATACACCTCGTGGATACACAATGCAGAAATTTCATTTAAGAAATTATAAAAAATTGTAAGTAAGTAGAAAATTCTATTTCTAACTCACCTCATGGATCAATAAAAAAGACATTTCATTCAAGAAATTATGACAAAATTCTAAGTAAGTAACAAACTCTTTCTTGAAGTTACCTCATGGATACATAATGCAGAAATTTCATTTAAGAAATTATGAAAAAATTGTAAGCAAGTAACAAACTCTTTCCTGAAGTCACCTCGTGGATACACAATGCAGAAATTTCATTAAATAAATTATTAAAAAATTTTAAGTAAGTAGAAAATTCTTTCTTGAATTCACCTGCTGGATAAACAAAAAGACATTTCATTCAAGAAATTATAACAAAATTCCAAGTAAGTAACAAACTCATTATTGTTTTCACGACTTAGATACACGATGTAGTAGATTTAATTCAAGAAATTATGAAAAAATTCTCAGTAAGTAACAATTTCTTTCTTGAAGTCAACTCTTGGATACACAATACGGAAATTTCATACAATAAATTATGAAAAAATTGTAAGCAATTAACAAACTCTTTCCTGAAGTCACCTCTTTGATACACAAAGCAGAAACTTCATTTAAGAAATTATCATAAATTGTAAGTAAGTTGCAAATTCTTTCAAGAATTCGCCTCATGGATAAACAAAAAAGTCATTTCATTCAAGAAATTATGACAAAATTCTAAATAAGTAACAAATCCTTTCTTGAAGTTACCTCATGGATACACAACGCTTTATTGTTTTCACGACTTAGATACACGATGTATAAATTTAATTCAAGAAATTATAAAGAAAAGGAAAGTAAGTAACAAACTCTTTATTGATTTTCATCTCTTGGATACAAAAAAAAGACATTTCATTCAAGAAATTATGACAAAATTCTAAATAAGTAAAAAACTCATTCTTGAATTTGCCGTTTACATACACAATACAGAAATTTCATTCTATAGGACCTTTTCACGTAATTACAAACGTTTTGAAACTACATGCTCTGTGTTTGCCTTTCCTTGGCGCCTTTCTAAACGAGTAGGGATTCCCCACTAGTTCCTACACATTGCAAAAAAAAGGGATGTCTCTGTGTCGTCTCTGTGTCGTCTCTGTGATAACACACATATATAGAGACGAGACACGCACAGACACGACACACAACCAGAGTCATAGTGAGAGATATATCCAAAAAGTTGGGTTGATCTAGGTTCCCTGCGCGGGGCGCCCCACTCTAAGTTAACCTAGATCAACCCAACTTTTTGGATATCTCTCTCACTATGACTCTGTTTGTGTGTCGTGTCTGTGCGTGTCTCGTCTCTATGTGTGTGTCATCACAGAGACGATACAGAGACGACACAGAGACGTCACTTTTTTTTGCAATGTGTAGGAACCAGTGGGGAATCCCCGCTCGTTTGGAAAGGTGCCAAGGAAAGGCAAGCAAATAGCATGTTGTTTCAAAACGTGTTTAATTACGTGTAGAGGTCCCATAGAATGAAATTTCTGTATTGTGCATGTAAACGGCGAATTCAAGAATGAGTTTTTTACTTACTTAGAATTTTGTCATAATTTCTTGAATGAAATGTCTTCTTTTTTTGTATCCAAGAGTTGAAAATCAATAAAGAGTTTGTTACTTACTTTCCTTTTTTTATAATTTCTTGAATTAAATTTCTACATCGTGTATCTAAATCGTGAAAACAATAAAGCGTTGTGTATCCATGAGGTAACTTCAAGAAAGGATTTGTTACTTATTTAGAATTTTGTCATAATTTTTTGAATGAAATGACTTTTTTGTTTATCCAAGAGGCGAATTCAAGAAAGAATTTGCTACTTACTTACAATTTATGATAATTTCTTAAATGAAGTTTCTGCTTTGTGTATCCAAGAGGTGACTTCAGGAAAGAGTTTGTTAATTGCTTACAATTTTTTCATAATTTATTGAATGAAATTTCCGTATTGTGTATCCAAGAGTTGACTTTAAGAAATAAATTGTTACTTACTGATAATTTTTTCATAATTTATTGAATGAAATTTCTACATCGTGTATCTAAGTCGTGAAAACAATAATGAGTTTGTTACTTACTTGGAATTTTGTTATAATTTCTTGAATGAAATGTCTTTTTGTTTATCCAGCAGGTGAATTCAAGACAGAATTTGCTACTTACTTACAATTTTTTCATAATTTCTTTAATGAAATTTCTTCATTGTGTATCCACGAGGTGACTTCAGGAAAGAGTTTATTACTTGCTTACAATTTTTTCATAATTTCTTAAATGAAATTTCTGCATTATGTATCCATGAGGTAACTTCAGGAAAGAGTTTGTTACTTACTTAGAATTTTGTCATAATTTCTTGAATGAAATGTCTTTTTTATTGATCCAGGAGGCGAATTCGAGAAAGAATTTGCTACTTACTTACAATTTTTGATAATTTCTTAAATGAAATTTCTGCATTATGTATCCACGAGGTGTATTCGAGAAAGAGTTTGTTACTTGCTTACAATTTTTTCATAATTTCTTAAATGAAATAACTGTATTGTGCATTCAGGAGGAGGATTCAAGAAACAGTTTGTTACTTACTTAAAATTTGTCATAATTTCTTGAATGAAATGTCATTTTTATTTATCCAGGAAGCGAATTCAAGAAAGAATTTGCTTTAGTAAAATTCAGAAGAGGAATTGAACTTTTCTTCACTTCGTTAAGAAAACTGTAAATTGAACTAGAACTTTTTATCTTCCGGGAAAATATTCACAAGTATGGTATTACTTTTTCTATCTTCCACCGAAAAAGTTAGAATTGAACTTTAAATTTCTTTATGTCTTTGTGAAATAAAGAACTGAAGTGGAAGATTTTTGTTTTCTCTGGAGAAATTTGAATTGAATTGTGTTCTTTGGTAAAATTCCGAAGAGAACTTGAACTTTTTTATATTCTGTGAAAAATTTGGAACAGTATTTTAAATTTTTAATCTCTTCGAGAAAATGTTCACAAGTATCGTATTACTTTTTCTATCTTCCACCGAAAATTTAGAATTGAACTTTAAATTTGTTTATGTCTTTTTGAAATAAGGAACTTAAGTGGAAGATTTTTATTTTCTCTGGAGAAATTAGAATTGAATTGTGTTCTTTAGTAAAGTTGAGAAGAGAACTTGAAGTTTTTTTCACTTCGTTGAGAAAATTTTAAATTGAACTAGAACTTTTTATCTTCCGAGAAAATATTCACAAGTATAGTATTACTTTTTTTATCTTCCACCGAAAAATTTAGAATTGAACTTTAAATTTCTTTATGTTTTTGTGAAATAAAGAACTGCAGTGGAAGATTTTTATTTTCTCTGGAGACATTTGAATTGAATTGTGTTGTTTGGTAAAATTCAGAAGAGAACTTGAACTTTTTTATCTTCTGTGAAAAATTTGGAACAGTATTTTAAATTTTTCATCTCTTCGAGAAAATATTCACAGGTATGGTATTACTTTTTCTATCTTCCACCGAAAAATTTAGAATTGAACTATAAATTTCTTTATGTCTTTGTAAAATAAAGAACTTAAGTGGAAGATTTTTATTTTCTCTGGTGAAATTAGAATTGAATTGTGTTATTTGGTAAAATTAATAAGAGAACTTGAAATATTCTTCACTTCGTTGAGAAAATTTTTAATTGAACTAGAACTTTTTATATTCCGGGAAAATATTCACAAGTATGCTATTACTTTTCCTATCTTCCATCGAAAAATTTAGAATTGAACTCTAAATTTCTTTATGTCTTTGTAAAATAAAGAACTTAAGTGGAAGATTTTGGTTTTCTCTGGTGAAATTAGAATTGAATTGTGTTCTTTGGTAAAATTCAGTAGAAAACTTGAACTTTTCTTCGCTTCGTTGAGAAAATTTTGAATTGAACTAGAACTTTTTTATCTTCCGTGAAAATATTCACAAGTATGGTATTACTTTTTCTATCTTCCACCGAAAAATTTAGAATTGAACTTTAAATTTCTTTATGTCTTTGTGAAATAAAGAACTTAAGTGGAAGATTTTTATTTTCTCTGGATAAATTAGAATTGAATTGTGTTCTTTGGTAAAATTCAGTAGGGAACTTGAACTTTTCTTAACTTCATTGAGAAAATTTAAAATTGAACTAGAACTTTTTATCTTCCGTGAAAATATTCACAAGTATGGTATTACTTTTTCTATCTTCCACTGAAAAATTTAGAATTGAACTTTAAATTTCTTTATGTCTTTGTGAAATAAAGAACTTAAGTGGAAGATTTTTATTTTCTCTGGATAAATTAGAATTGAATTGTGTTCTTTGGTAAAATTCAGTAGGGAACTTGAACTTTCCTTGACTTCGTTGAGAAAATTTTAAATTGAACTTTAAATTTTTTCATCTCTTTAAGAAAAGTCGGAACTGAATTTAAGAAAATTTAGAATTAAAGTGAAACTTTCTATCTTCATAGAAAATAATCACAATAATAGTATAACTTTTCCTATCTTCTATGGAAAAATTAGAACTGAACTTTAAATTTTTTATGTCTTGGTGAACTTAAAACTGACGTGGAAGCTTCACCTACGAAATACTAAGAAACCTTAGCTCAGAAAAGCCTGAAATATCCAACTACTCATCCCAAACTAAAAGTTTCAGACAACAAACACCTATGAGGGACTAAGAATCCTAGCTCTGAAAAGTCCAAAAAGCAAACTACACCTCCCAAATCATAATTTTCTGAAAGCACACACCTATGAAATGCTAAGAAATCTAACTCAGAAAAGTCAAAAATAGCAAACCACTTATTCCCAAATCATAGGTTTCAGTCAACACACACCTACGAAAGGCTAAGAAATCCAGCTCAGAAAAGTCAAAAAATAGCAACCCACACATCCCAAATCATAGGTTTCAAACACCACATACATACGAAAGACTAAGAAATCTGGTTATGAAAATTCGGAAATAGCAAATTACATACCTCAAATCATAAGTTTCAGACAACACACACCTATGAAATACTAAGAAACCTTAGCTCAGAAAAGCTTGATATAGCAAACTATTCATCCCAAACTATAGGTTTCAGACAACAAACACCTATGAGGGCCTGTTTGACCGAAATAATTCCCTAAAATAATAATTTGTTCTGAAAAGATATAATAAAGCCTTAAAAATTATTATAATGGAGGCTCGGGAGTCTTTGGGGGCACCGGGGGCCCCTTTGGGAGCCTAGAGAACCTTTGAGGACCGGGGGCTTCCTTCGGGGTTGGTGTGGGGGGATCGGAGCCCTTTGGGGTTGTGGTAAGGGACCTCACAGCACTATTCAAATGGAACTTGTGTATTATAACGACCACAGAGTTTCACCCTCAAGTCCTCTTCTAAAATCATCTCTTAAAATGTCTCTAACTGTTTCACCGAAATAATTCCCTAAAATAATAATTTGTTCTGAAAAGATATAATAAAGCCTTAAAAAGTATTTGAACTTTTCTTCACTTCATTGAGAAAATTTAAAATTGAACTAGAACTTTTTATCTTCCGTGAAAATATTCACAAGTATGGTATTACTTTTTCTATCTTCCACTGAAAAATTTAGAATTGAACTTTAAATTTCTTTATGTCTTTGTGAAATAAAGAACTTAAGTGGAAGATTTTTATTTTCTCTGGATAAATTAGAATTGAATTGTGTTCTTTGGTAAAATTCAGTAGGGAACTTGAACTTTCCTTGACTTCGTTGAGAAAATTTTAAATTGAACTTAAAATTTTTTCATCTCTATGAGAAAAGTCGGAACTGAATTTAAGAAAATTTAGAATTAAAGTGAAACTTTCTATCTTCATAGAAAATAATCACAAACATAGTATAACTTTTCTTATCTTCTATGGAAAAATTAGAACTGAACTTCAAATTTTTTATGTCTTGGTGAACTTAAAACTGACGTGGAAGCTTCACCTACGAAATATTAATAAACCTTAGCTCAGAAAAGCCTGAAATATTCAACTACTCATCCCAAACTAGAAGTTTCAGACAACAAACACCTATGAGGGACTAAGAATCCTAGCTCTGAAAAGTCCAAAAAACAAACTACACCTCCAAAATCATAATTTTCTGAAAGCACACACCTATGAAATGCTAAGAAATCTAACTCAGAAAAGTCAAAAATAGCAAACCACTTATTCCCAAATCATAGGTTTCAGTCAACGCACACCTACGAAAGGCTAAGAAATCCAGCTCAGAAAAGTAAAAAAATAGCAACCCACACATCCCAAATCATAGGTTTCAAACACCACATACCTACGAAAGACTAAGAAATCTGGTTATGAAAAGTCGGAAATAGCAAATTACATACCTCAAATCATAAGTTTCAGACAACACACACCTATGAAATACTAAGAAACCTTAGCTCAAAAAAGCTTGAAATAGCAAACTATTCATCCCAAACTATAGGTTTCAGACAACAAACACCTATGAGGGCCTGTTTCACCGAAATAATTCCCTAAAATAATAATTTGTTCTGAAAAGATATAATAAAGCCTTAAAAGGTATTATAATGGAGGCTCGGGAGTCTTTGGGGGCACCGGGGGCCCCTTTGGGAGCCTAGAGAACCTTTGAGGACCGGGGGCTTCCTTCGGGGTTGGTGTGGGGGGATCGGAGCCCTTTGGGGTTGTGGTAAGGGACCTCACAGCACTGTTCAAATGGAACTTGTGTATTATAACGACCACAGAGTTTCACCCTCAAGTCCTCTTCTAAAATCATCTCTTAAAATGTCTCTAACTGTTTCACCGAAATAATTCCCTAAAATAATAATTTGTTCTGAAAAGATATAATAAAGCCTTAAAAAGTATTTGAAATTTTCTTCACTTCATTGAGAAAATTTAAAATTGAACTAGAACTTTTTATCTTCCGTGAAAATATTCACAAGTATGGTATTACTTTTTGTATCTTCCACTGAAAAATTTAAAATTGAACTTTAAATTTCTTTATGTATTTGTGAAATAAAGAACTTAAGTGGAAGATTTTTATTTTCTCTGGATAAATTAGAATTGAATTGTGTTCTTTGGTAAAATTCAGTAGGGAACTTGAACTTTCCTTGACTTCGTTGAGAAAATTTTAAATTGAACTTTAAATTTTTTCATCTCTTTGAGAAAAGTCGGAACTGAGTTTAAGAAAATTTAGAATTAAAGTGAAACTTTCTATCTTCATAGAAAATAATCACAATAATAGTATAACTCTTCCTATCTTCTATGGAAAAATTAGAACTGAACTTTAAATTTTTTATGTCTTGGTGAACTTAAAACTGACGTGGAAGCTTCAACTACGAAATAATAAGAAACCTTAGCTCAGAAAAGTATGAAATATCCAACTACTCATCACAAACTAGAAGTTTCAGACAACAAACACCTATGAGGGACTAAGAATCCTAGCTCTGAAAAGTCCAAAAAGAAAACTACACCTCCCAAACCATAATTTTCTGAAAGCACACACCTATGAAATGCTAAGAAATCTAACTCAGAAAAGTCAAAAATAGCAAACCACTTATTCCCAAATCATAGGTTTCAGTCAACACACACCTACGAAAGGCTAAGAAATCCAGCTCAGAAAAGTCAAAAAATAGCAACCCACACATCCCAAATCATAGGTTTCAAACACCACATACCTACGAAAGACTAAGAAATCTGGTTATGAAAAGTCGGAAATAGCAAATTATATACCTCAAATCATAAGTTTCAGACAACACACACCTATGAAATACTAAGAAACCTTAGCTCAGAAAAGCTTGGAATAGCAAACTATTCATCCCAAACTATAGGTTTCAGACAACAAACACCTATGAGGGCCTGTTTCACCGAAATAATTCCCTAAAATAATAATTTGTTCTGAAAAGATATAATAAAGCCTTAAAAAGTTTTATAATGGAGGCTCGGGAGTCTTTGGGGGCGCCGGGGGCCCCTTTGGGAGCCTAGAGAACCTTTGAGGACCGGGGGCTTCCTTCGGGGTTGGTGTGGGGGGATTGGAGCCCTTTGGGATTTTGGTCAGGGACCTCACAGCACTGTTCAAATGGAACTTGTGTATTATAACGACCACAGAGTTTCACCCTCAAGTTCTCTTCTAAAATCATCTCTTAAAATGTCTCTAACTGTTTCACCGAAATAATTCCCTAAAATAATAATTTGTTCTGAAAAGATATAATAAAGCCTTAAAAAGTATTATAATGGGAGACTCAGGAGGCATCGGGGCGCCGGGGGTCCTTTGGGGATCCAGAGAACCTTTGCTGTCCGGGGGCTTCCTTCAGGGTTGGGGTGGGGGGATCGGAGCACTTTGGGGTTGTGGTAATGGGGCCTCACAACACCGTTCAAATGGAACTTGTGTATTATAACGACCACAGAGTTTCACCGAAATAATTCCCTAAAATAATAACTTGTTCTGAAATGATATAATAAAGCCTTAAAAAGTATTATAATGGGGGACTCAGGAGGCATCGGGGTGCTGGGGGTCCTTCAGGGGTCCAGAGAACCTTTGCTGTCCGGGAGCTTCCTTCGGGGTTGGGGTGGGGGGATCGGAGCCCTTTGGGGTTGTGGTAAGGGACCTCACAACCCTCTTAAAATGTCTCTAACTGTTTCACAGAAATAATTCCCTAAAATAATAATTTGTTCTGAAAAGATATAATAAAGCCTTAAAAAGTATTATAATGGGGGACTCAGGAGGCATCGGGGGTGCCGGGAGACCTTTGGGGGTCCAGAGAACCTTTGGTGTCCGGGGGCTTCCTTCGGAGTTGGGGTGGGGGGATCGGAGCCCTTTGGGGTTGTGGTAAGAGACCTCACAACACCGTTCAAATGGAACTTGTGTATTATAACGACCACAGAGTTTCACCCTCAAGTCCTTTTCTAAAATCATCTCTTAAAATGTCTCTAACTGTTTCACCGAAATAATTCCCTAAAATAATAATTTGTTCTGAAAAGATGTAATAAAGCCTTAAAAAGTATTATAATGGGGGACTCAGGAGGCATCGGGGCGCCGGGGGTCCTTTGGGGGTCCAGAGAACCTTTGCTGTCCGGGGGCTTCCTTCGGTGTTGGGGTGGGGGCAGCGGAGCCCTTTGGGGTTGTGGTAAGGGACCTACTTTACTTGTGTATTATACAGACCACATCAGCGAGGTAAAGCTAGGTCAAGTCACAATGTCATTCTATCGTTACTTTTCAATTAAGCTATTGAATACCTTCTACCAATGTCTCTTGTAGGCGTCAAATCTATTAAGTATCTGAGCATATTCTTTGTATTGTTGATGCAAGCATCCCATTCTTTAATTACCCGTGAGGCATTCTTAACCATCGCAATACCTTTACGCAAATACCTTTTCGCAAAAAATTCGCAAATCTCGTAAACTAAAGAAGTAATTAACCTTTTCAAAAACATTAGTCCTTCTATTAATGAACCCATGAAACGAAACCAGTCTGATAGCATCACACAATCTCGCTCCTAGTTCCAAAAATGGAATGCATGTAGCGTTCGTAGTAATAGGTTTAAAAACCTATTAGCCAAGTTTAAAAAAAAAAACCCTACTAATCAACTTACAGATGAATGACCACGGATTTAACCTAAAAAAAAACTTGTATATCATGAACTAGAAATCTACGTCAGAAAAACTTGTCCTTAAATTGCGTAAATCTCTTGGCAAAGGTGTAATGCCCTGTAAAACCTGTTTGGTACGGGGGCGTCAGCAAAGTATAAGGTTCTACCAGAAAAACCTGTTTGGTACGGGGGCGTACGCAAAGTATAAGGTTCTACCAGAAAAACCTGTTTGGTACGGGGGCGTACGCAATTTATAAGGTTCTACCAGAAAAACCTGTTTGGTACGGGGGCGTACGCAAAGTATAAGGTAACATACTACTTCTACTGACAAAAACTACAGGTCTCAGTGAAATTTTAGGTTCATTCAGGAAGACAGGAACATACCTTAAAACTTGGAATGAACAGAAATTATTTTGTATATGAGGGTGGCTGCCCCCTCTTCAATCCCTCACTCATTATGCTAACGTATTTTAAGTGCTTTAAAAAAGCTTTTTATTTCAATTAGACTTATTTCAACTTTTATAAAGTTGGAACAAAAAGTGGAACTTCAGCGTAAAGAGCGAGGAATTGAAAAGGGGGTGTCCCCTCACGTACAGAATATTTTTTGTTTGTTTTAGGTTTTAATGTTGTTACTTTCATTTGAAAAAAACCTCTTGTTTGCTTTTCAAAAAAATTCTGATTGCTTTTCAAACCGTACGGGGAAATCCGCCTCCCCTCTGTGGAAAATTTCCCCCACGGAATATTTCTCCTGTGGAAAATTTGCCAATGAAATATTCTTCCCCCGTAAAATCCCTCCCCCCTGGAAAGTTCCCTCGTGGCTAAAAATTTCTCCGGATATTTCCTGCTTAAAAAATTCTGCAGACTTTTATTTAAAAAAGGATGTTTTTTGTACAATTTTTTATTATTTTTCAAATCGTGCAATATCCCCTCGGTGGAAAGCCCCCCTCCCCCGTAAAAGTTCTTCCCGCGGTAAATTCACCCACAAAAAAATCCCCCTGTGGAAAATCTCCTCATCGGAAAATTCCCTCAAACAGTTCCCTCCCCGCTGAAAAACCATCCTTATATTTATTTGGAAAAAAAAAATTTTGTTTAATTTCTGATCGCTTTTCAAATCGTGCCGGGAATTCTTCCATCTGTGGAAAGTCACCCCACCCCCTGCGAAAGTGCTTCCTATGGTATGTTTTACCACTTAACTCATCCCGTGGAACATCTTCCCATGGAAAAATGCCCCCAAATAGTTCCTCCCCAAACTAAAATGACTTCCCCGCTAAAAATTTCCCACGGAACAATCTCTTCTATATAAAATTGAGAAACCAAAGAGAAATAAAGACAAACAGAACAATTCAGAACATGAATTCTGGATTTCTCTATCCCCCTCCCCACCCATGTAAAAATTTCCCTATAAAATCTCCCTGGAAACGTTCTTCCCCGTGGAAAATCCCCGCCTTTATTTTTCCCAGTAAAAAACATTATATGTAAGCAATGAGTAAATTTTGTCACTTACACCCCTTTCCCCAGAGGATGTGGGAGGTCATGTTATCCCCAAAGGCATAGTTATTGAACCTTCTATTTTCTGATCAAAGGGCTATCTCAAAATTTTGATCGGATGTCTTGGGGAAAAAGAGGCATGAGAGGGGAGCTAGTTGCCCTCCAATCTTTTTTTTTCAATTAAAAGGGCAGCTGAGATTTTAACTTCTGTTCGAATGGGCCCTCTCCCAATCTTCTAAGACCAATGGTTCGATACGATCATCCCTGGAAAAAAAAACACATATCCATGTGTTTCTTCTGGTCAAAAATACAAAATTGCACATTTTAGTGGATAGGCTCTTGAAACTTCTATAATAGGGTTCTCTGATATTCTGAACGTGATGGTGGGATTTGCATTAGTATCACTTGAGTTAATTGGTGTTTTGTCCGTTTTTCGAAAATCAGGTAAATTTTCTCAGGTGCGTAGCTTTTGATGAGTCATATTAAACTTATTGAATTTTGTATTTTTGAAATCAGCATAAAAAGCCAATTCTTTTGATACATTAATTGTTTTCAGAATGCAATCGGTAAAGATTGATTGTGCACAGCGAAAAATATAAAGCAAACATTATTATAAAAGATTTGATAGCGTAGCGGTAAAAACACTTGCCTGTGGCCATGGTAACTTAGGTTCGAATATTTGGTAAGACAATTGTTTGCCTTAGAGAAGACAATAACGTCAAAAATAATAAAATTTATTTTTTTTATTACTGGATAACTTGATCTTTTCAACTGATTTTCAAATCACCGACTTTTTTTCATTTATGTACTTCGATCATTTGAAATTTATAAAAAATTTTTTCATTTAATAACTTAGATCAATTTGAGATTTATGTTATTTAAAGCCCAATCTGTATTCCCTCGTTTTCACTTATATTTATAGATTCTTGAGAAAAATTTCTGTTTTTTAATTCATTTTGAAAGCTTGTCTTTTTTAGTTTTTATATTTATTTCTTAATTGGAGGATGATTTTCGCAAAAAAAGAAGGAAAAGAGAAGTTGGATATGGGTATTTGAAATGAAGTAGGAAAAACAGTTATTAATTTCCGCAGGGGAGGGGGGAATATTTCGTAGGGGTATTTTTTTTTTTTTGGGGGGGGGGGGATAAACATCGGCTCGCAGGGTAACGACGGCATTAATACAAGATTTCTCTGAGATGTGAAATTTAAAATAAAAATGAGGATATTGCTTTGCTTTGTCCTTCGAGGTTTCTGCTTTGTTCCTCCACATTGTTGTAAGTCCAGACCATATAGTTCTTTTTGATGAGGCAACTTTAATGTTTGAAGCAAATGGCTTCCCACATTCTTTTAGGAAGGCAATTGCAATTAAAACATTGCTATAAATAGTGACACTGGAGATATTCCTGTAAAACCAATTTACAATAATTCAAAATTAAAGGATTTAAATAATATTTTTCTTCAGTTTAAATTAATATCATCTGACCAAACTTTTAAGGAAAATTAGGTCAGTAGACAAGCTAAGTCAATCACTAAGCAGAGAATTCTTGTCCAATCTAATTGGAGAATAATCTTTCTTTCATTATGGCTTGGTTTTCTTTTGTATGCTCGATTCAGTCTTTCTTCTGCTCAGTTAGAGTTAATTCAAAAGGATAGTTTTCATTCTTTTTTTTTTGCACCGAAGACGGCTGAGCGGGAGTCCCTGACAAAATATCTGCCTCTATCAGTTTTGCTTCCTTCCCTCATTTTTCTCGGCTATTTAATGTTATTATTTTTTTTCCTTGTTTGTCATATGTCAATCCTGCTTGTATTTCTGCCTTTAATAGTTCACAGAACTAATGTAATTTTATTTCAGCTAACGTTTCACCATTTTAAAATTATAATTACATGTAGGCTACTATAGTACACTTTATCGTTCTGATAACCAGAGACCTAAGTCAGGCAAACCGCCTTTTAAACCAGGGAACACAGCTATACACAAAACAAAATCATATTCAATCCTATTTCTGCCAGCCTCTTTTTGCTTTTGTGCTCTGAAAATTGCAAGGCGTCGTAAAATATTTCAGTACCGGTAAAATACGTAAAATACCGGTAAAATATGTAAAATACGTAAATTACGTAAAATAGGTAAAATACTAGTTTTACGGGGGTCCGTAAAATTACGGTAAAATATGTAAAATATCCAATTTTACCAGTTACACTACTAGTTTGGCTACCTACAAAAGTTTTGTTAGCGTTTGTGAAAAAGGGTATGTCGACCTTAGAATATAAACATAACAAATGTAAAATTAATTAAATACAATTTCGTGGAATTATTTGAAAAACGGTCAGAATGTAAATTTAAAAAAAAGAAATGTAAAGAAAGCAAGGAGCAACATTAAAACTTAAAACGAACAGAAATTATTCCTTATATAAGGGGACCTGCCCCTTTCTCTATACGCCTCTCTTCACCTTAAAGTTTTACTACTTTTAAAAAAGATTCTGATTCTAATTAAACGCTTTTTTTTTGTTTCAGGAATTAGGACGAAAGGTCAAACTTTAGCATAAAGAGCGGGGTATAGAGGTACAGAGGAGTGGGCAGCCCCCCTTATATAGCGAATAATTTCTGTTCGTTTTAAGTTGTAATGTTGCTTCCTACTTTCAGTAGAAAAAACTTAATTTAAGCTTTTATTTAAATTAAGTTTAATTCAAACTTAATTTCTGATCATATTTTTAAATAACCCCAGGAAATCCTCCTCTCCCTTCATGGAAAATTCCCTCCACAAAAGATTTGTTATGTACGATTCCGCCTGAAAAATACTCCTTATCATACTTTCATTTGAAAAAAAAGACTTCTTTTTTTATTTAATTTCTGATCCTTTTTCTGCTCATGGCGGAATCCCCTCTGTTCGAAAAAAATTTCACGGAAATCTTTCCCCAATAGAAATTTTTTTTCCTGTGGAAAATTTCCCCATGAATAATTTTTCCTGGTGACACGCCCCCGGAATGTGACCGTTACCTGTTTTAAATGGTCAGGTATTACGTCAATGATTACATTCGGTTGCTATGTAATAGAGAATTTCATTGAAAATTTATCCCGTGGGAAATTCCCCACGTAACAATCCCCCAGAGAATTCCAACTCCGCTGAGAATTTTACCGGAACAATACTCCAGAGCCAACATGTAAAATGGGGTCGCCAACGAGAAATTAAGACAAGTATATGAATTCTGGCAAATTCCTCCCGTGTAAAATATTCCCTGGAAAGGTCGTCTTTCATCCCAATTGGAAATTCTCTCCGTAGACAATCCATACCAACAAATCCCCCCCCCCCCCATAAAAAAAATGTCTATATACTTTCCAATAACAAATTCTATGTGCAAACAATGGGCAAATGTCATAACTTGCGGCTCTTCCTCTAGGGGCTGGGGGGGGCATGTAATCCCCAAAGACATAGCTATTGGATCTTTTAACTATGCTGAACAAAATGGCTATCTCTCAATTTTGATCAGATGACTTTTGAGAAAAAAGGGTAGTGGGGGGGGGGGGGGGCTTGTTTCTCTCCAGTTTTTTGCTCACATAAAATGGACACTAGAACGTTTAGTTTTTGTTCAAATGAACCCTCTCCCAATCTTAGAGGACCATTGGTTCGGTACGATCAACCCTGGGAAGTACAAAAAAAAAAACCAGCAAAAAAACAAATAAACCCGCATCCGTTATCTTTCTCCTGGCAAAAAAAAAAAAAAAATTCCACATTTTTTTAGATGGGAGCTTCAAAACACTACAGTAGGGTTCTCTTATACGTTGAATCTGGTGGTGTAATTTTCAATAAGACTCATTGATTTTTGGGAGACATTTCCCCCCTTTTTCGAAAATCAGGTTCGTAGCTTCTCAGCTTCAAGTTTTCTCAGGGTCGTAGCTTTTGATTGGTAATATTAATCTTAATATTTCTTGTATATTTGGAATCAGCATAAAAAGTCAATCCTTTTAATGTAGCTATTTTTGTCAAACTTCTGTTTTTTAAAGTTTCGGTAACTATTAGGCCGATTCGCTCCTTACTTACATACTTCGTTATCATGAACGGTTTTGTTCTTGATTCAGTTACTATCATTTTCTTGTGTTTACTGCTTTATTTCTTCTGGAATTCTCTTCATTTTTGTCTTACTTTCTTGCAGTGAGCATGTTTGCACTTTATCTTTATGTGACATAATCCTCAAAGCCTCAGAAAAGTTTTGCTTTCTTGAGTAGGCCATTTAATTGTGTATAAACTGGGCTGGTAACATAAAATAGGCCAGCAAGCTTTTCATTTTTCTACATCTTACTCTCGTCAAGTCGTGTTGCCAGGAAATAGATGCATTGAAGTAATGAAAAAAAAAAAAAAAAAAACAATACCAAAGGATAATTTTACCGGCTTATCTCCCTGCAATACATTCTTTATATTTGTATCTCCGCTGGAAAATTGCTAAATTTCTCGAAAATAACTTTTTTTTAGAAGAGCATGTTTATTTTGGAATATTAGGATTATCTTGGAATCTCAAATTTAAATTGTCTAGTGGCTTTGGTGATGATTTATGACTAATGGTGGATAAAACTGGAATATACAAATCTTATAACTAGTCAAAACCAAAGATTTTTGGGAGTTATGGAAAATTACTCCTAGAAGTAAGATAAGATATTTATTTTAGAAAATGACTATCACAACCCCCGAAGGGCCGAATTCCATTTCGGAGTCATAAAAAAAAATCATGAAAATAGCACAACAACTATAAAACTGGCTAAACAATGCCAAGAACAACAGTATCAGATAGGCAAAGCCTTTCACTAGTTTTTCTTTTCACTAGTCAAAAGAAAAAAGAAAAAAAGCGTCAAATGTAAGAAAGTTAAAAAGGTAAAAACTAAAACAAAACCAAAGAAGTGTATGATAAAAATAGCATTAAAAAGGTTTAAAAGAGAACATATAAACAAGGGGGAGGGAACAAAAGAACCAAACGGACACAAACTTGGGTATCACCAGTACCCCCCCCCCCCAAAAAAAAAAATAGGGGTTTATTTGATCAGTAATGAAGGGGACAAAGGTTAGAAGTGATTGAAAGTTACTCCTGATGGAGGTAGTTCTTCTTTATACAGGACGTTTTCCATTCGTTGCAACTAGGTCGCTCTTAACTTCCATATGAAAAAAAAAAGTTGTGTATTTCTTTTGGATCCCAGGTGCAAAAATCACCAAGGAAGGTTGGAAAGCTTTCAAATATTTTGAGAGTTCAGATGCGAAAACAAAAAATGAATTTTGCCTCCAAGGGGAAGGGGATTAATCATAGGCAGCGCGCTAGCGCTGCCTAAGTAAAGAACGATGTGGGCACAATGTGTTTTTTTCTCCGTACCCGGGCACTTTGTATTGAAGGAGTTGTCGTAGAAACTTCGAAAAGGGCTCATTCGATTGGAAATTGGAGTGGCTAGTGCACTTTTTAATAGTCGAAAGTGATTAGAGGGCAAATAGCCCCCCCCCGCCCCCACACCCAACATTCCCCCAAATACATCCAATCAAGATTTTGAGAAAGCCATTTTGTTCAGCGTAGTTGCTTTCCAGATATAGAATATGTTTTTGAGGAGGAAACTCCCCCACAACCCTCAGGGCAAGGGGTTTAAGTTATGCCCTGGGGGCATATAAGGTTTTTATAGAAGGCGTTGTCGTAGAAACTTCAAAAAAGGCCGATTCGATTGGAAATTCAAAGAGCTAGTGCCCTTTTTAATAGTCGAAAGTGATTGGAGGGCAACTAGTCCCCCCCCACGCCCATCATTTCCCCAAACACATCCAATCAAAATTTTGAGATAGCCATTTTGTTCAGCGTAGTTGATTTCCAAATAGAAAATATATTTTTGAGGAGGACACTCCCCCATAACCCTCAGGGCAAGGGTTTTAAGTTATCCCTGGGGGAATATAAGGTTTTTAAAGAAGGTGTTGTCGTAGAAACATCAAAAAAACTCATTCGGTTGGAAATACAAAGGGCTAGTGCCCTTTTTAATAGTCGAAGGAGATTGGAGGGCAACTAGCCCCCCCTCCACGCCCATCAACCCCCCAAACACATCCAATAAAAATTTTGTGATAGCCATTTTGTTCAGCGTTGTTCAGAGTCCTCATCAGAGTCCTCAGTGCAAGGGTTGTAAGTTATGCCCTGGGGGCATATAAGGTTTATATAAAAAGTTGTTGTATAAATCATAGGCAGCAGGATCGCGCAGCCTAAGTAAAGAACGGGGACACTCGAGAACGAGACAAGAAACGGGGACTAAGTAAACAGGAGGACACTCCCCCACAACCCTCAGGGCAAGTGTTTTAAGTTATGCCCAGGGGGCCTATAAGAACGATGTTGGCACAAAACCCTCAAGGCAAGAATTAAAAGTTATGCCCTGGGGGTATATGAGGTGTTTATTGAAATCTTTGTCATAAAAACTTGAAAAGGGCTCATTCGATTTGAAATTCAAAGGGATAGTTACCTTTTTAATAGTCGAAAGTGATTTAAGGGCGACTAATCCCCCTCTCACGCCCACCTTTTCCCCAAACACATCCAATCAACATTTTTAGATAGCCATTTTGTTCAACGTAGTTGAAAGTCTTGGAAATTAGGTCTTTAAGGATGACAATCCCTCCCCCCCACAGCCCTCAGGGCAAGGATTGTAAGTTATGCCCTGGGATGTATAAAGTTTTTATTGAAAGCGTTGTCGTAGAAATTTCAAAACGGCTCATTCAATTGGGAAATTGATTGGTGGGCACAATGTGTTTTTTTTCTCCACCCGGGCACTTTGTATTGAAGGAGTTGTCGTAGAAACTTCAAAAAGGGCTCATTCGATTGGAAATTGGAGTGGCTAGTGCACTTTTTAATAGTCGAAAGTGATTGGAGGGCGACTAGCCCCCCCCCCCGCCCCCACACCCAACATTCCCCCAAATACATCCAATCAAGATTTTGAGAAAGCCATTTTGTTCAGCGTAGTTGCTTTCCAGATATAGAATATGTTTTTGAGGAGGAAACTCCCCCACAACCCTCAGGGCAAGGGGTTTAAGTTATGCCCTGGGGGCATATAAGGTTTTTATAGAAGGCGTTGTCGTAGAAACTTCAAAAAAGGCCGATTCGATTGGAAATTCAAAGAGCTAGTGCCCTTTTTAATAGTCGAAAGTGATTGGAGGGCAACTAGTCCCCCCCCACGCCCATCATTTCCCCAAACACATCCAATCAAAATTTTGAGATAGCCATTTTGTTCAACGTAGTTGATTTCCAAATAGAAAATATATTTTTGAGGAAGACACTCCCCCATAACCCTCAGGGCAAGGGTTTTAAGTTATCCCTGGGGGAATATAAGGTTTTTAAAGAAGGTGTTGTCGTAGAAACATCAAAAAAACTCATTCGGTTGGAAATACAAAGGGCTAGTGCCCTTTTTAATAGTCGAAGGAGATTGGAGGGCAACTAGCCCCCCCGCCACGCCCATCAACCCCCCAAACACATCCAATAAAAATTTTGAGAGAGCCCTTTTGTTCAGCGTTGTTCAGAGTCCTCATCAGAGTCCTCAGTGCAAGGGTTGTAAGTTATGCCCTGGGGGCATATAAGGTTTATATAAAAAGTTGTTGTATAAATCATAGGCAGCAGGATCGCGCAGCCTAAGTAAAGAACGGGGACACTCGAGCACGAGACAAGAAATGGGGACTAAGTAAACAGGAGGACACTCCCCCACAACCCTCAGGGCAAGTGTTTTAAGTTATGCCCAGGGGGCATATAAGAAGGAAGTTGGCACAAAACCCTCAAGGCAAGAATTAAAAGTTATGCCCTGGGGGTATATGAGGTGTTTATTGAAATCTTTGTCATAAAAACTTGAAAAGGGCTCATTCGATTTGAAATTCAAAGGGATAGTTCCCTTTTTAATAGTCGAAAGTGATTTAAGGGCAACTAATCCCCCTCTACCGCCCACCTTTTCCTTAAACAAATCCAATCAAAATTTTTAGATAGGCATTTTATTCAAATTAGTTAAAAGTTTTGGAAATAAGGTCTTTAAGGATGACAACCCCTCCCCCCCACAGCCCTCAGGGAAAGGGGTGTAAGTTATGCCCTGGGGCATATAAAGTTTATATTGAAAGCGTTGTCGTAGAAACTTCAAAACGGCTCATTCAATTGGAAATTGAAAGGGCTAGTGCCTTTTTTAATAGTTGAAAGTGATTGGATAGGTACTAACGCTCCTCTCAAGCCCACCATTTACCAAAACACATTCAATCAAAATTTTAAGATATCTATTTTGTTCAACGTCGTTGAACGTTTTGGAAATTAGGTCTTTTAGGATGATAACCTCCTCAGAGCCCTCAGTGCAAGGGTTGCAAGTTTTGCTTTGGGGGCATATAAGGTTTATATAGAAAGTTGTTGTATAAATCTTAGGCAGCAGGATCGCGCAGCCTAAGTAAAGAACGGGGACACTCGAGAACGAGACAAGAAACGGGGACTAAGTAAACAGGAGGACACTCCCCCACAACCCTCAGGGCAAGGGTTTTAAGTTATGCCCAGGGGGCATATAAGAACGATGTTGGCACAATGTATTATTTATAAATTTTTTCCTTTAGAGCTGGGAACTTCGTATCGAAGAAGTTGTCGTAGAAGCTCCAAAAAACGCCCGTTCAATTGGAAATTGGGAATGGATTGTGCCATTATTAATTGTCGAAAGTAATTGGTAGACGAATAGCATCCCTTTCACGCCCACTATTTCAACAAATACACCAAGTCAAAATTTTGAGACAGCCATGTTGTTTCACGCAGTTGAAAGTTCTCAAAAATTGGTCTTAGAGGATGACAACAACCCTAACAGACCTTAGGGTAAGGGATGTAATTTATGCCCTGGGGGCATATAAGGGGTTTATAGAAAGCGTTGTCGTTTCCAAAAGGGCTCATTTGATTGGAAATCGAAAGGCCTAGTGATTGAATGGAATAGTCGGAAGTGATTGGAAGGCTTGACATTTTTATAGTAAGGATCGATGTGCGTGTAATGTATTATTTTATGTTGTTGTTGTTGCTTAGACCAAGGCACTTTGTACTAAAATAGTTGTAGCTGAACCTTTAAAAGGAAATCCTTCAATAGAAAATAGAAAGGTTTGATGCATTTTGTAATAATCAAAATTGATTTGAGGGCGACTGATCCCCCTTTAAAGCCAACCCTCCCACGTTAACCCTCCCATTTCTGCTCTTAAAATTTAACCAAATCAAAATAGCGTAAGTGTATCCAAGCTATCAAAGAGAGTAAACAAATTTTTTTGCGAATGGAATCAAGTTTTCCATTTCAGGTCAACTAGAGGAGGCATGAAGCTAAATGAGACAGTACTATTTGTGTCCAGATTTTTAAAAGGGTGTATGTTGTTAAAAATTGCTGAAAATTTTTCTCCAGCATACAAATAGCAGGCCAAACTATAAAATCTTAAAAAACGAAAAGATTTAAGTATTCTTTTCTTTTTCCTTGAAAAGACTATGTCAATATAAAATAAACAGAAATTAATTTAAAAAACTTTTTCCGCAAAATAAGCTTTTCAAAAAAAAATTTAAAGAATTCCATTAAACAAAAAATGAGCAAAAATAAAATCAAATGATCTACCAAGCATGAAACTACCACAAATCAACATTGATAAATAAATGAAACCCAAAACGAACAGAAATTACAATAATTAACCGAGTCGACCTCAAAACGAGCAGAAATTAACATAATATGGGCGCAAAACCCCTATGCCTTCCCATTTCTAGAAAATAATTTGAACTTCACTTAAAAAATACAAATGAATGTGCTTTGTCAGTTTAATATACATATACTGATATTTAGTAATCAAAATGTTAAAATTATTTGATTTATTAAAGTTATAAAAGTAAAAACATTTATATTTTTTTCAGTAAAGTAGCTTGGTAGATCATTTGATTTTATTTTTGCTCATTTTTTGTTTCATGGAGTTCTTAACTTTTCTTTGAAAAACTCATTTTGTGGAAAAAGTTTTTTAAATTAATCCATAAAACGACAATTATACCTGAGAGGGAGTAATATATAGCGGAAGGAAGTCAACAATCAGCCTTTGTCTGTCCATTTTAGGTTTACCAGGAATTAACACTATGTTTTTCTTTACAAGCTCTTGAAGAAAAATATTCGAAGCATCATCGCACTGAAAATTGATCGTTATATTCGTTAATAATAATGCATTACATCTATACCATGATTCCTGTATTTTATTTTCTTGAAAAAAAAGTCAGTGGAAATAAAAAAATCTCAGTTTGAAGAGACGAATCCACAATAATGATATGATTGTTGGCGTCAAAATTATTGTGTCAGATAAAAGTTAGTTGAAGAAACACCAGAATAAAATATCGGATTGAAGCTGGAAAATGATAACACTGGATCGTAAGGTTTGAAAAATTAGAAGATATTTTCCCTAAATAGGAGCACGGCTAAGGACGGAATTTCATACCAAACAGTTCGTGGTAACGAACTGTAAATACGGAGCGACTCGACTCAATAGTAACGGAAACTCTAAAAAACGGAATGGTACTTGTGTATTATTTGGTACAAACTCGAAAATGTGGATCTACAGATAAGACAATAACCGGTTTTTACCTGTCAGTATCCGAAGAAAATTAGCTTAGCCTCCGTTGAAATCTACGTTGTAGGTATATTTTATATTAAACATTTAATATATGGAAACAGTATTTTGATTGAGTTAGGTAAGGTATTTAATATGATGCGTCCTATGTAGCCCCTGCCATAATTCTTTGTTTTAGTTTTCATAATTTTGTTGCTAAAGTATTGCATTTTCATCGTATTTCACTATATTTCATTATGATTATACAAACTTCACTTCTCGAGTGTGTGCTAAATAAAGCACTAGTACCAACGGAATTTTGATATCAATAAATACAGCAACGGAATCAAATTATTATGCTGATTCCAAATATATAAGATTCATCAAGTTAGTGCTACCGATAAAAAGTTACAAGCCTGAGAAAATTTACCTGATTTTTGAAATAGGGGGGAAAACCTCCTAAAATTAAAAGAATCTTAATGAAAATCACACCATCAGATTCAGCGTACCAGAGAACCGTACTTTAAAAGTTTCAAGCTGCTATATAAAAATAAGCGGACATCTACTGCTTTTGCCAGAAGACAGATCAAGGACTTTGTTTTGTTGTCGTTTTTTCCAGAGGTGCCGTTTTTCGTGGGTAGAGGCATGTAAGCTGTGAAATTTGCCTATTGTTTACGTATAGTATTTGTTATTGGGAACTATTCAGACATTTTTCGGGGTAGATTTTGTGCTTAGAGTGGCTCTCCATAGGGATTATCTTCCTTGGGGAGGGAAATTTCCGGGGGAAGGGGTGATATTTCCAGGGGTAATTTTACAATAGGAGGATCTGACAGAATTCCTATACGAAATTCTTTTTCATCGTCTTACATTCTCTTTGCCAACTCAATTTTGCATGTCGAGATGTTCCGGGGGAAATACTCGGAGGCTATTTTCCGTGTTTTTTGATTTCCGGGAAAAATTTCCACGGAAGGAGGCATTTCGGGAATAACCGAGAAACCGATTAGAGATTAGTCTTTTTCAAATAAAAGTATGCCAAGGAGAATTTTTCAGGCTGAATCTTCTGCAAGAAATTTTACGGGAGGGGGATTTTCAGCGAGGATGGAACTGTCTGGAGGGACGGGGGGGGGGGCGCGCCTTACGTTGGATGAAATTTCCACGGAGGGGTCTCCCGTGAGGGGGCTGTATTCCATGGAGAATGAGCCAGATTTGCCTGCATTATATGGAAAACGATCAGAAATTAAATAAATATATATATATATATATATATATATATATATATATATATATATATATATATATATATATATATATATATATATATATATATATATATATATATATATATATATATATATATATATTTTAACTGAAAGTAAGAAGCAACATTAAATTCAAATAGAAAAGAAATTATTCCGTATATGAAGGGTTGCCCCCTCCTCAATACCATTCTCTTTACGCTAAAGTTTGACTGATCGCCCAAATAAGAAGGTTACTGAAACAGAGTTTAGTTAGAATAGGAAGCTTTTTTAAAAGTGCTAACAGCATTAGCGTAAAGAGCAAGGCACTGAGGAGGGGGCAACCCTTCATATACCGAATATTTTCTTTTCTTTTTTAGTTTTAATGTTGCTCCATAGTTTCAACTAAAATAAAACTTGTTTTTTTTATTTAATAAACTATATAGGATAACTTTTGGAACCGGTAGGCTACTTATCTCGGACTTTGATTCTGTGCTCTTTGTCGAGAGTGTGGGATTAGGATACCCATGGTACCAATATCGTTGCAAAAGTGATGTTATCACTACTTTAGTTGCAAAAAGGTCAGACCATCTGGGGGGGAGGGGTCAAATCGTTTTTCCAACGGGTATAGATGTAGGCGATTTCTAAGGATAAAATCTGTCTTATAGGGTGTTTCAGCATCTGAAGGTGGAGCCTCCCCTAGTCCCCTGCGTGCAGGAATGGTCATTCACTGCGAGCTTTATCACCGAGATGGCAATCACTTTCGAAAATTACGTACACCAGGCGGGACGTGTCAAGCGTGGCGGAAGCATGCCAAGTGTGATGGAATTGCGTGACACGCATAGCGTTCTGAGATATACATTAGGTGATAGAATGTGGGTGCCCCCTCTTTAGCCACAAGACGACAATGGAAAGTTGACAAAAACTTTACAAATATTATCGACAGAGATACTATTGGGAAGGGGAGGGGTATAAGCAGTAGTGCCATGCTCTTTAAGCTTGTGCTTGAGGGCTCTTTGGGCCCAGACAGATAACAAACAAATTGTAAGAGAGATAAAAAATTTTACGTGTAGAATTTAAAAATATTGAGATTTCGGGGCGTACCAGCTTAGAAAATAATGTTTAACTCGGACTTGTTGCTAAAAAACAATTGTGAAAATATTTTAGTGACACTGAAAAGCCCCCTTCTGGACTTTTTCAGCCATGAAAGCGTCGTTGACCGTAGTAAATGAAAAATTTTTGTGCTTTGAAAGGGGCTGAGACATTCAGCCCTTGAAAATAGGCGTTTCTTTCCTTGGACTCGCATTGAGTGTTTCATCCTTGCTTTGCTCCTTGCTGTGGGTATAGTCTTGAGACTTCAAATTATTAGACCCATTCGAGAATTTACTCTTTAGATTGCTTAAAAAAAAGAAAAAAAAAAGAAGTAACTTGCTTTTAATGAAACAGACAATCTTAAATAGTCAAGCAGTAACATCAAGTGGGTTTTCCTGTTTTGTTTTAAATTTTTTGGCACGCATTTTATTAGCTTCTCGGACCTTTGGATTTTTTGAATATCCCAGCCTCCCTTTTTATGACAAAGGGCACTTGACCAGGTAGGACCCTACAAACGACCGGTGGTCCCCTCTTGACTTAATTGCCGTCCATTATTTTGGGCTTGACCCCCTCCCCCGAAAAATACGCATAGCCCCCGTATAATACAGAGGTTGTATTTTCTTTTTTTAAGTCTGACCTTAAACATGGTGATAAAAACAGACTCTAGCAAATACATTTGACCTGACAACTGTTAGTGTCAGGTACCTTAGTAAGACTGGGACCTATAGGCCTGACCTGGAAATCCCATCATTTTAATAATTTTGATGATCTTTTTTTTATAATTTTATATAATGTATATGAGTACATAAGGTTATCCAACACTCTCCTGAAATAAATTCCTGTTAACGCACCTGTCTGATCAGTAAACTCATGGGTTGTTCGGCTTGAAAGCCGTAATAATCGAATAAATGTTGGTAATTCTACTTTATAATTTACTACAAGGCCTATTCCATTTCAAGTTTCAGCCGATGACATTTTTACGATTTAGCAGATAATGTTGGAAATCAAATTTTCCAAACTTGATATACAGGGTACTTTTTTATGACTCGTAAAAAAACCTACAACCTATTGAAACATTTCAAGTGAATCGTAAAAGTCTTAATTTTAAACGTCTTCACTTTAAAAGATTCCCCCTGCTTAATAATTCGGTTTAAGGTTTTAATAGTAGTTTGAAAAATCGGGTTGAAAAATCTATGGAAAAAAATATATAATCGAGCATTCCTCAAATACGTCTCATGCATAATTGATTAGCCTGAAAAAGTGTCAAGTTAAGGATTTTGTCCGATTTTGGTTACCAAACGTTTAGCATTGATATTATCCTTGTTGAATTGTCCTGGTCATATTTTGCAGTAGTTTAAAAAATATTTCCAAAAATAAATTTTCAAAAAGAAGTAAAGAATTGCATTAAACCACAGGCGAACTGACATACAGTCAAATGATAGTTCGAACTTCAAATGGACGTAAAACCCCTATCCATAAATAAAGAAGACCCAAAACGGACTGAAATGGTAATAAGAAATTGTTTAAATTTATTTCTGACTGTTTTCAAATCATGCCTGAAATCACCCCCCTCCTCTTCTCAGAAAATTAATCCCCGAATCCCAAACTAGTAGTTATAGTTATTAGATCATTTGACTATTTGGAACACATTTTCTCAAAATGTGTTCAAAAATTCCACATTTCTGTATATAGGAGCTTGAAACTTCTACAGTAGGGTTCTCTGGTACGTTGAATCTTATGGAGAGATTTTCATTAAGATTCCTTAAATTTTAGGGGTTGTTTTCCCCCAATTTCAAAAATCAGGTAAATTTTCTCAGGCTTGTAACTTTTGATGGGTAGCACTAACTTGATGAATCT
Source organism: Artemia sp. Qi Xiang Cuo (assembly GCF_049724085.1). Lineage (NCBI taxonomy): Eukaryota > Metazoa > Arthropoda > Branchiopoda > Anostraca > Artemiidae > Artemia > Artemia sp. Qi Xiang Cuo. The sequence goes on from NC_142810.1 coordinate 39,314,002, forward strand.
TATATATTTGGAATCAGCATAATAATTTGATTCCGTTGCTGTATTTATTGATATCAAAATTCCGTTGGTACTAGTGCTTTATTTAGCACACACTCGAGAAGTGAAGTTTGTATAATCATAATGAAATATAGTGAAATACGATGAAAATGCAATACTTTAGCAACAAAATTATGAAAACTAAAACAAAGAATTATGGCAGGGGCTGCATAGGACGCATCATATTAAATACCTTACCTAGCTCAATCAAAATACTGTTTCCATATATTAAATGTTTAATAAAAAATATACCTACAACGTAGATTTCAACGGAGCCAAAGCCAATTTTCTTCAGATTCTGACAGGTAAAAACCGGTTTTTTTTCTGTTTTTCTGTTTGTGTGTTTGTGTGTCTGTGTGTCTTTGTCTTTGTCTGTGTGTGTGTGTGTGTGTGTGTGTTCAATATCCCCTGCAAATTTCTAAAAGTAGTCAGAAATTTTGCGTTTCTATTTTACACATTTTGTGTTTCGAGCTTTTTTTTTCAATATCCTCCTCAAATTTCCTGAAAGTAGTCGCAAGCAAAAGTGGTTACAGCCGCAAGTAGTTGTAGTCACAGTCGCGAGCTGTCGCAAGTAGTTGTTGCAAATAGCTGCAGTTGTAGTCATATTGGTAGTTTTAATATTAGTGGCCCTGAAAGGCTCCAGTTAATACCCTTAACCTTTCCTAAGTTATTTCAGATACGCCTTTGGATAACTTGGATACACATAGTGTCTTTTGATTTAACTCAGCACCCCCCTAAACATTCCTTAACATTTTTACCTCAATACCTTCTATGTTAGACCTTTTATCTATTTTGAACAAGATTGCTTTTCAAATTTCTATCGGTGCTAAGAGGGATATCTAAAAGGGAAAGAGGGGGGGGGGTTAGTTGCCCTCCGATCACTCTTCAGCAATCCCGTCAACATCTCTTGAAAGTTTCAACTTCATACCTTCAGCAGTTCTTAAGATATTGCAAATCCACCTTTTTGATAAACTTGATGCGCATATTGTCTTTTGATTTAGTTTAACGTACCCCTGAAAATCCATCAAAGTTTCAACTTAGTTCGTTTAGTCTTTTTGGACAAACCCAGAATCAAACTTTCCTCCTTTTCATGTAAATCCTATGTAAGGCCAAGTTGCTTTTCATGTAACCAATGGCCAAGTTGCAGAATTGACAATCCTTGTCCCGTAGCTAAGGGGCGCGGGAAGGGAGGGCTTGGCATCCCTGGAGGCGTCGCTATTATACCTTTTGACTAGTTTGAACAAGAGGGTGTACCTAAAAAGGACAAAAGGAGGAGAGTTAGCTGCCTTCCAATCATTCTTCAACTTCCGGTTCATTATACCCTGAAAGTTTCAACTTATTTCCCTTAGCCGTTCCTTAGATATTGCTGATACGTCCTTCAACAACCAGCATGCACATAATACTTTTTGATTGTACATGACATTCCTCTCAACATTTATTTAAAATTTCACCTTGATACCCTAAGCCTTCTTTGAGACCCAGGATCACCTTTTCATAGGCAGCGCGCTAGCGCTGCCTAAGTAAAGAACGATGTGGGCACAATGTGTGTTTTTTTCTCCATACCCGGGCACTTCGTATCGAAGGAGCTGTCGTAGAAACTTCGAAAAGGGCTCATTCGATTGGAAATTGGAGTGGCTAGTGCCCTTTTTAATAGTCGAAAGTGATTGGAGGGCAACTAGTGCCCCCACGCCCCTCAGTCCCCCCAACACATCCAATCAAAATTTTGAGATAGCCATTTTGTTCAGCGTAGTTGATTTCCAGATAGAAAACATGTTTTTGAGGAGGACAATCCCCCACAACCCTCGGGGCAAGGGTTTTAAGTTATGCCCTGACGGCATATAAGAACGATGTTAGCACAATGTACTATTTATAATTTTTTTTCCTTTAGAGCAGAGCACTTCATATTGAAGGGGTCGTCGTAGAAACTTCAAAATGGGCTAATTCGATAGAAAATTGTGAGTTCTAGTGCCCTTTTTAATAGTCGAAAGTGATTGGAGGCCAACTAGCCCCCCCCCGCCCCCCGCCCATCATTCCCCCAAACACATCCAATCACAATTTTGAGATAGCCATTTTGTTTAGCGTAGTTGATTTCCACATAGAAAATATGTTTTTGAGGAGGACACTCCCCCACAACCCTCAAGGCAAGGGTTTTATGTTATGCCCTGGGGACATATAAGGTTTTTATAGAAGGCGTTGTCGTAGAAACTTCAAAAAAGGCTGATTCGATTGGAAATTCAAAGGGCTAGTGCCCTTTTTAATGGTCGAAAGTGATTGGAGGGCAACTAGCCCCCTCCCCACGCCCATCATTTCCCAGACACATCCAATCAAAATTTTTAGATTGCCATTTTGTTCAGCGTAGTTGATTTCCACAGTGAAAATATATTTTTGAGGAGGACACTCCCCCACAATCCTCAGGGCAAGGATTATAAGTTATGCCCTGGGGGCATATAAAGTTTTTAAATCTTTGTCGGTTAATGTCGGTTAAGGTTATTGAAATCTTTGTCGTAGAGACTTGAAAAAGGGCTCATTCCATTTGAAATTTAAAGGGCTAGTTCGCTTTTTAATAATCAAAAGTGATTTGAGGGCAACTAACCCCCCTCTCACGTCCACCTTTTCCCCAAACACATCCAATCAAAATTTTTAGATAGCCATTTTATTGAACGAAGTTGAAAGTTTTGAAAATTAGGTGTTTAAGGATAACAACCCATCCCCCCACAGCCCTCAGGGCAAGGGTTGGAAGTTATGCCCTGGGGGCATATAAAGATTTTATTGAAAGCGTTGTCGTAGAAACTTCAAAAGGGCTCATTGAATTGGAAATTGAAAGGGCTAGTGCCTTTTTTAATAGTTCAAAGTGATTGGATAGCGACTAACGCCCCTCTCACGCCCACCATTTTCCCAAACACATCGAAGTAAAATTTTGAGATATCCATTTTGTTCAACGTAGTTGAAAGTTCTGGAAATTAGGTCTTTTAGGATGATAACCCCCTCAGAGCCCTCAGTGCAAGGGTTGTAAGTTATGCCCTGGGGCATATAAAGTTTTAATTGAAAGAGTTGTCTTAGAAACTTCAAAAGGGCTCACTCAATCGGAAATTGAAAGGCCTTGTGCCTTTTTTAATAGTTGAAAGGGATTGAATAGCGACTAACGCCCCACTCACGCCCACCATTTTCCCAAACACATCGAATCACAATTTTGAGATATCCATTTTGTTCAACATAGTTGAAAGTTCTGTAAATTAGGTCTTTTAGGATGATAGCCCCCTCAGAACCCTAAGTACAAGGGTTGTAAGTAATGACCTAGGGGCATATAAGGCTTATATAAAAAGTTGTTTTATAAATCATAGGCAGCACGATCGCGCTGCCTAAGTAAAAAACGGGGACACTCGAGAACGAGACCAAAAATCGGGAACAAGTTAACAAGAGGACAACCCCCCACAACCCTTAGGACAAGCGTTTTCAGTTATGCCATGGGGGCATATAAGAACGATGTTGGCACAGTGTATTATTTATTATTTCTTTTCCTTTAGAGCAGGGCACTTCGTATCGAAGAAGTTGTCGTAGAAACTTCAAAAAACCCTCATCCAATTGGAAATTGGAGTGGCATGTGCCCTTTTTAATAGTCGAAAGTGATTGGAAGGCGACTAACACCCCTTCCACGCCCACCATTTCCCGAAACACATCCAATCAGAATTTTGAGATAGCCATTTTGTTCAGCGTAGTTGATTTCCTGATAGAAATTATGTTTTTGAGGACAGTCCCCCACCTACTAACCTACTCCCCCAGGCAACTAACCCGCCTCTCACGCCCACTTTTTCCCCGAATACATCTAATCAAAACTTGGAGATAGCCATTTTATTCAACGTAGTTTTAAGTTCTGGAAATTTGGTCTTGCAAATTATGAAGGGTTGCAAATTATGCCCAGGGGGCATATAAGGTTTTTATATAACGCGTTGATTGAAATGAGATTCAAAGGGCTAGTGCCCTTTTTCATAGTCGAAAGTGATTTGAAGGCAACTAATCCCCGTCTCACGCCCACCTTTTCCCCAAACACATCCAATCAAAATTTTGAGATAGCCATTTTATTCAACGTAGTTGAAAGTTTTGGAAATTAGGTCTTTAAGGATGACAACCCCTCCCCCCCCCCACAGCCCTCAGGGAAAGGGTGGTAAGTTATGCCCTGGGAGCCTATAAGGTTTTTATTGAAAGCTTAGAAACTTCAAAAGGGCTAATTCAATTGGAAATTGAAAGGGCTAGTGCCTTTTTTAATAGTTGAATGTGATTGGAGAGCGACTAACGCCACTCACACGCCCACCATTCCTCCATACTCATCCAATCAAAATTTTCAGCTAACCATTTTGTTCAACGTAGTAGCAAGTTCTGGAAATTTGGTCTTTGAGAATGACACCCCCCCCCAGCACTGAGGGCAAGGGTTGTAAGTTGGGCCCCGGGGGACTATAAGATTGTTTTTTAAAGTTTTGCTAAGGAAACTTCAAAAGGGCTCATTAAATATGAAATTGTAATGGCTGGTTCCACTTTTAATCGTTGAACGTGAATGAAGAGTAACTACCGCACCTCTCATGCCCACCAGTTACCCAAACACATCCCGTAATAATTTTAAGACAACAATTTTGTTTAACGTAGTTGAAAGTTGTAGAAATTCGGTCTCAGAGGATGACACCCACCCTAACAGACCTTAGGGTAAGGGTTGTGATTTATAACCTGGGGCACATAAGGTGTTTATAGAAAGCGTTGTCGTTTCCAAAAGGTCTCATTTCATTGAAAATTGAAAGGCCTAGTGCCCTTTTTAATAGTCAAAAGTGATTGGAAGGCTTGACATTTATATAGTAAAGATCGAAGTGTGTATAATATATTATTTTTTGTTGTTGTTTAGACCAGGGCACTTCGTATCGAAGGAGTTGTCGTGGGGACTTCGAAAAGGGCTCATTCGATTGAAAATAGAAAGGCCCTTTTTAATAGTCGAAAGTGGTTTGAGGGCAACTAATCCCCTTTCCACTCCCCCTCCCTCGCCCACTCTCCCATGCCAACCCTCCCATTTCTGCTCTTAAAATTTAACCAAATCAAAATAGCGTAAGTGTATCCATGCTATCAAAGAAAGTAAACAGATTTTTTGGCGAATGGTATCAAGTTTTTCATTTCAGGTCAACTAGAGGAGGTATGATTTAAATTAAACAGCACTATTTGTGTCCAGATTTTTAAAAGGGTGTATGTTGTTAAAAATTGCTGAAAATTTTTCTCCACCATACAAATAGCAGGCCAAACTATAAAGTCTTAAAAACGAAAAGATTTAAAGTTTACAAAGACTATGTCAATATAAAACGAACAGAAATTAATTTAAAAACTTTTTCCAAAAAATAATTTTTTCAAAGAAAAGTAAAGAACTCCATTAAAAAAAATGAGCAAAATAAAATCAAATAATCTACCAAGCGTGAAACTACCACAAATCAGCATGGATAAATAAATGAAACCCAATACGAACAGAAATTATAATAATTAACCGAGTCAAACTCAAAACGAGCAGAAATTAACATAAGTTGGGCGCAAAACCCCTATACATTCCCAAGGGCAGAGCATAATTTGCACTTTACTGAAAAAATACAAATGAATGTGCATTGTCAGTTTAATATACATATACTGATATTTAGTAATCAAAATTTTAATATTATTTGATTTATTAAAGTTATAAAACTAAAAACATTTATATTGAACATCAAACGTTCATCAAAGTATCAAAACTAGTATCAAAGTAACACTATCAATGTAACAAAGTAGCAAAGTAAACAAAGTATCAAAGCAACAGTGAGCAACTTGTTTAATTAAAAGCCCTTGCCCCCGTAAATCAGTGAAACAAAGTATCAAATTAACATAACTTGCATAACTACAGCCTGGGGCGCGGGGGATGGGGGTTCAACCCTGTAAGCATAGTTGTTTGGCGTTTGGACCATTTTGAACAAAATGAATATCTTAAGATTTTGACTAGATACATTTTGGGAAAAGAGGGAGGGATGGGGGAAGGCTAGTTGTCCTTTTAACACTTTTGACTAGAACTTTCAATTTACAATTGAATGAACCCTCTCCAAAATTGATACAACCTTTCCTTCCATAAAAACCTTGTAAGTTCACAATGGGCAACTTGCATAATTTACAGCTTTGCCTGTGGGCTCTAGGGGATTTTTCAACCACTTAGTTACTATTGTTTAGCTTCTGGACTATTTAATAAAATGGTCATTCCAAAATTTGATCGGATGTGTTTGGGGAAAATAGGGCGTAAAAGCGAGGGGCTGGCTATTCTCCAATCACTTTTGAATCTCAAAAATGACACCAGAATTTTAGATCTGCAATCGAATGAGATCCCCTCTAAGGTTGTTACGACCACCCCTTGCTCCGAGGACTGGGAGGGGGGTTTCAAATCCAGAACTATAGTTATTTGACATTTGTACTATTTTATACATAATCACTATTTCCAAATTTTTATCGGAAAGATTTGGGGGAAAAGGGCGTGGGGGAGGGGGATGGTTATCTTTCGATCATAATTTACTCTTAAAAAGGGAACTAGAACATTCTATTTAAAATCTAAGTGATGTAGGGGTCAACCCTGGAGGCATAGTTATTTGACTTTCGAACTATTTCCAATAAAATGGTTATCTCAAAATTTTTACCGGATGTGTTTTGGGAAAAAAAGGGCGTTGGGGGATATTTGCCCTCCGATCACTTTTAACTCTTAAAAAGGATATCTGAACTTCTGATTTCCAATTGAATGAACCCCCTCCCAAGTTTATACGATCATCCCTTCCATATAAAGTGTCTCTGGGAAAAAATACTAATAAGTAAATAATAAATAGTAAACATTGAAGCCTTATGGCCTTTACTATAGGCGACGCTATAACGTTGCCTCTAATAATTAAATGACAAGCATTCAGCTTAACATTATTTCCACTAATCAGTAAGTAAACGATTTTTTTTGTGTAATTTAATTTACTCATTTATCTTTGACGTCAAATTTGGCTATTAACAATTTTCGACGTAGAAAAATGACCTGTCAAATGCTTTTTCCTATCGCAGCTACTATATATTGGAACTGCTATTTTGTGATATGATTTTCACCTTTTCATTTTTCAATGTTATTCTGTCTTACATTAGGATTGTCTTATCGCAACGTTTTTGTATATGGCTTGGTAGCCTTTCAATACAGTTAGCATTATTATGATGCAATGGGGAATTTGGGAATGGGTAATTCTCAAACTGGTCAAACGCAGCGTTGCCAATGCGGTATAATTATACCGGTTTTGGTACAATTTGGAGGTCCTACTATAATGCGGTACATTTTGGACTATCAAATTTTCCAGTATATTCTGGTCTTACTTGCTTCTTTCTGACTCGGATATCTGTTCAAGCTTTAGTTTATCGAAAAGTTTCATCTTGTTATGGAAAATTCTAAACTGCTTTTTAGATGGTATAGATTGAACTCTTGCAATACAGCTGTAGTCGGAAAACTGGCACAATTTATTTTAAAGCGTTGTTGGCAACACTGGTCAAATGCTCGAAAGAAGCTGTCGGAAGAGGATCGTAAGAAAATATGAAAGGACATATGGACTTAACCGGAAGACAGTGAAGAGTAAAACTCTGAACAGTTTGGAGCAGAGGGGGAGCTTGTGCAGCAATTTCGGCCTCTGGTGGATTAGTCTTGTGATGTGTTGCAATAATTAGTAGTTTTAGATTGTTATCTCCTTTGTTATAGCAGGTATCAGCGCCCGTCAGTTCCTTCCACTGCATATCAAACAGTTCTTGGCAACGAACTGTAAGGAGTCACTCGGCCTTTAGTAAGCAAAACTCTAAAAATGGAATTTTAATACAATTTATGTGTCAAAAGAACTGACTTTTTATGCTTATTCAAAAATATATCAAATTCATTAAGTTTAATTTTACCCAACAAAAGCTACAAGCCTAAGAAACATGACTAATTTTTGCAAAAGGGGGAAACCGCCCCCAAAAAGCCAAGGGATCCCACCATCAGATTCAACATGTCAGAGTACTGTAGAGGTTTCCAGCTCCTATCTACAGAAATGCCGAATTTTGTATTTTTTCACCAGAAGAAAGATCACGGATACGCTTGTATCTGTTTTTCCAGGAGGGATTGTATCGAATGAACGATCCTGGAAAAACAGAAGTTTTTTTTTAGTTATAGCCAGTAATGGGGATATTATATATATAGGAGGCCCCAAAGGTCTTGTCAGCGAGCGGAAGCACATTTTCTTGTTCTTACTGACCATTTAATTAATCTGGCTGTGTTGAAATTGGATCTCTTGGGGCTGCAGAGGTACTAAGGGGGATGGCATGCCCTTCGACTAGCCTCAGTTTTAAAAAGAGGACAATAATCTTTAATTTTGCCATCGAATTAGCCCTTTCTGTAATGTCTATGGATATTTATTCGTTGGTGAGATCAGAGAAGAAATAGTACATGGAAGATACGTAACTTTTTTACTATGTCAACAATATTATGTTTGCTATGAAACTCAAAATGTAATTATTTGAAAACAGAGGGGAAAAAAACTAGTACAGGTGAAAAAAAGTGAAGTATTTTGCCATTTAAAAACGGAAGCTAAGAGAAAAAAATCGCGTAACAACCATTGCAAACAGATTTGATTGATCTTGTTCATTTCTGAAACAGTGAAAGATAGGAAGATTTTGATAAATAATTTCTAAGGCTATACTGGGTGAAAACGATGTAAGAAAAAAACTTACATCCAATCAACTTGGGAATATTGTCAACCAGTGAAAACAACCCAAATATTTTGAGCAACGATCCCCACCCTGCACAAACAGAAAGAAAATACAAAGTGGAATGAAGCACGCAAAGCGAAATAAAAAGACGAAACTAAAAAAATACAAATAGCCACCCAATCATGTCAAAAAAGTCATAATAACAAAAAATTCCTGCACTAGAATGAATTCTTAAACATTTATTCTGAGAATTTGTTTTATTTAGAAGACTTAGGCAAGTCAAGAGAACTCATCTAAGTGCAATCAGAACCTCCAAAAATACTTTCATTTTGCTAATAATTTTATTTTAGTACACTGAAATCCTTGGGCGCCCATAAGCTGAATTTTAGGCGAGGGGCGTTCCTGGTCTGACCGGCACTTCCAACGTTGTATATAGATCCCGGTGCAGGACCGGCGCATCCAACGAACGCCGACGAGAGGCTCGGCTGACCGTTTGTCGTAACGCCACCGGCGTGGCGCCATTGGCGGCGTTCTGCTGACTTTGAATTAATTTGGGCCAAATCTTTATTGCGTCAACCGCAATGTTGGAGCTTTTCGTTTCTCGTCTGGTTTAGGATTTTGATTTTCCTGCTGAGAAATCAAGTGCGGATTTCAAAATCAAACAAACAGGTGCGCACACAAACAGTTTTGCAAGAATTCCTTCTGCTTCCAGGGTGAATTTTTATTTAGCACTGGTTCTTGCAGCATAACAATTGAATAGACAATTGCCTTTTGAACAGACATCAGATTAAATTCCAGGTAGGGACTTGAGATTTAAGGACCTCTCTATTTCATGACACCTTGGTCCGGGTTGCAGCGGTAGCTAGTAACCTAGTAAGAGACCATTGCGCCCCTTCATAAAAACTGCAATAACCCGTAACTCCTGAAAAAGACTCAGATCAAAACAAGAAGTACGCTATTAGAAACGCCTTGACCGAAACCCCTATATAGGAAAATAACTGTTCCTTGGCTTGAACAACAAGAGAAATATATTGGCTTGAAAGTCGAGAAAATTGGCTGCATCCTGGATATTCTGCATATATTGTATCTTTATTTTCTAATCAAATAGCTTGGCACTGGAACATCTTAGAGAATTGTTCAATGGCTCATTTTAAAGAAAATTGATGTCGTGATAAATTAGATGTAGTGAAAAATTGATGTAGTGAAAAATTTTTTAATTAAAAAAAATCATTTTGATTTGTTTTTACGAAAAACTGCGTTTTTCTATCACACTGTAGTGGCTTATGTTATTGCATCACGAACTTGTCACATCTACGTGCTTTTTTATTTAACAAAAAATATTTAAAATTAAATGAACATTTTTACAAAGAGCTTCTATTTACGAAAAACTGCATTTTTCTATAACTCTGTAGTTGCAAATGTTATTAACATCTTCCTGCATACGAAAATCAAAATAGGATTTTTACCATTCTAAAAAGCATGTAGACATAGTTTCGTAAAATGCATTAACTTTGGGTGGTTTTAACAAAAAATCTGATTTATCAAGTGAAACACGAATAATTCCAAAAAATTTAAAATAAAATTATTTTATTTAACTGTTACAGTATAATTCTGTTATGTGCCTGAAATCATGGAATTTGCCAAAATGGAACACGACCATGGAAAAAATGTTATTTTTAGTTCATGGAATCCGTTCATTATATTAAAAGACGATCATTAGAAGAACTAACCATTAAATTTATTGGACTTATTTAGCGGCCTGATTCTTTGAGGATCGTCTCTTACAATTCCAAAGGAGAAAAAGACGTAGGCTTTTTCATGTTTGTGATCAGGTTATAATAAAGAACGAACTCTAGCTCATAGCAACTTAAATATTTTATATAAAGGTTATATTAATGATTGTACTGTTGCCCATAGTAAATGATAAATTTTCTAGTGAAGATCAGAGGTGCTAATGTAATATAATAAAGAACGAACTCTTACCTATACAAACATGTATAGACAACTTTACTATACTTAATAAATAAGAAGGAATTTTACCTCATAGTGAAATAAATCATCATACGCTTTATTGTAGGCTAGAGCTCATGGCCAGACGATTATGAAACCTACACCCTACTGACTAAGCCACCGAGGCTTTTACATTATGAAAGATTTTTCATTTTGAGACAATATTGAAAAAGAGTAGGCTTGCGTGGGTGACATTTCATAAAATATTTCACAGTAAATTATAATATAAGGGGGTTTTAGAATACATAGTTTAGTCAGTTGAGTTTTAACAAAAAATCTGATTTTTGAATTGAAACGTGAGTGAATCCTGAAAATTTCAAATAAAATAATTTTATTTCATGAACCGCCAAAGTTATTATATAAACTGCAAAAATATTGATGGTGTCTGAGCAATAATTTTTATTTTTTAACTAAAACTAGAAAAATATCGTAAAATCTGAAAATTACTTTTGTTTCTTGATAGGCTCTTACTACTCGACGCGTGATTTTATGAGCATTAACAATCAATCCGGATCGCAGTATAGTAAAGAACGAACCCCAGCCCATAGTAACAAAATAACAAATTTAGATTTGATTGAGGTCCTAGTTATGGTAAGAGATATGGTAATATAGTCCTTAGATTAAAAGATGATCATTAGAAGTTATAATATATAACGAGCGCCTGCTCAAAGTAACTTTAGTATTAATTAAAACTTGTAGCCTTAATTTTAGCGACAGTATTATCATCGATAAGCCTTTCTAGGGAATGGTGCCATATTTGACTTAGTTAGCTGCTTGATTCTCTGAGTTTCGTCTCTTACTATTCAAACTACGAAAAAGCCATTGGCTTTTTCCTGTTTGTGATTTATCTTTGAAAGCAGTTCATATCGGCACCCGGGCTGCAGTGGTATCTTATTATAATAGAGAACGAACTCAAGCCCAAAGGAACTGATCCCTGTGGTTCATTCATATAATCTTCATTATTTTAGCTATGAAGTAACTAAAACAAAAGTTTTTTTTTAATTTAAACTATGTTGCTTTAAATTCAATATATTAAAAGTTATATAAAGGATCGATAATAAATGGTGATGGTCAAGAGGAACTCATGCAGTATAGCAAAGAATCAATACTTTCTTGAGTCCTTGCCATAGGCAGATGTTTATAAATACTGAGATTTTGATTTCGTGACGTAGCAGCGTTACTGGAAACGGTAGGAAAAGTCTCCAGTTCCTAACTGTTATATTCTGAATTGAAATGGCAAGGAAACTACAAATACAGTTTTCCTTAATCACCATCTCAATAGTTATATCTCATCTGGAAAATTAATTTTTCTCCACTAAACCTGTCTAAATTTTCTTAATAAGTTTTTCATAAGTTTGAATATTTCACACATGATACCATGGTAACTATTTTAAATGCATAGACTGTTAATAGTAGAGGCCTAAGTCTAATTTTGGAAAATAGGCTACTGCCCAATCTTGAACAAAGGTTTTTAAAATTGAAGTATCTCAATCATGGACAGATTCAATCACTTACATGTGTTGTGAAAAAGAGTAATCATGGGTTGGCTATAAGATTGTAGACAGCCAATCCTAACTATCTGCATAAGGTCCAAGATTAAGAACCTGCTGTCCTTGTTTAGGGAAGATACATTTTAGTCAAAACATTTGTCCAAGATCACACTCTGTCCGAGTACTGGGGGTTTTTACCCTAAATTCTCTTTCATGTAGTAGATATGATCTGGCTGTTCCTCCCAATTGCACATACCACCTCTCCTAACACTCATATCGACCACACTGACCTCTACAGCAGGTTCTACTTTCTCCCAAATGACCCTCATAGATGACTTTTACAAAGTTGCCAACTGCAACCCATATCAAAACTAAGTTCACATTCCTTTTCACTGTCTTACCCAAGATAACTGTCTGAGTTGTCATCAACTGTCGCTGTCTGAACCTTTTGAGTTTTTTTTCATGCTCAGTGCAGTCTTCTCACCAAATCTCTTCACAACCTACTTCTTTGTTTTTCTTGCTTGTTGCTTCAATCTTTTCTTTTCCACCTCTTCTTTGCTTGCCTTGATGGTACAGGCAAAGTAGCCAAAAATTTGGGTAACCCCAAACAAATTACAATATAAATAATTTTTATACCATTTTGTTGCACATTCTAGATAGACGCAAAACTAGTTGTTCTGCTTTTCATGTCAGTTTTTTCTAAAAAAAAAAAAATGAACTGTACGTAAATGTTCGTTTTTCTGAATATCAAGTACCCTCCCGATGTAAAATAAAGAGCTGAGCCCGAAAATGAAAGCAAATTTGATGTACAATATAACAGAAAAAGTTTCATAATCATCAATATATGATTTTATCCTTTTCATCCTTGTGACCTCATTTTCACCATACTTCACCATACTTGTTTGATAGGATTCTTCCCGGTATTACGACACTGCCGTCATTGGAGATGATACTGATCTTTTGGTTCTATTGTGTTATCATGGTGATCTATCAAGCAAGAAACTATTCTTTGCCTCTGAGCCAAAGCTCCCCGAATATGGGATATTCACAAATTGAAAGAGAAGCTGGGCCAAGAGACATGTCATAAAAATCTTTTTGCTTACGCCATCTTAGGCTTTGACTCGTCTTCACGGATTCACAGTGTGGGAAAAGGCCTTGCTCTGAAAAAGCTAATGACAGATACTGATTTTCGTACATCAGCTGCAGTTTTCATGCTGAAGTCAGCTTCGAAAGAGGAAGTAAGGGTTGATGAGAAGACGCTCTGCCCATGATATATGGCTTATCAAAAGGGGGAAATCTGGTTGAATTTCGCAGGGAAGTTTTTAAAAAGAAGGTGACTACTGCTAGCACGTTCGTCCACCAAGAACAGTTACCACCGACATCTGATACGGCTAAATTCAACAGTTACAGGGTTATGCAGAGAATATTAATGAAGCAAAGAAATCCAAAACTAAAAGGGTAGGACAAGCATTCACAGAAGAAGCGACTTTCCCCAATATATACAAAGAGTTTGCAAGAACAGGGACGTCTGAAAATGCTTCTAGTTCGTCTATTTCTGGACCTTTTCAACAGTTAGCTGCGACCCAGGAAGAAGTTACGATAGCTAAGACTAAGCTAGTGGCAGATATAGAAAAATGTGTTGCAGAAAAAATAGTGCAAAACATTGGAACTGGGTCTTCTGGTGCTGTACAGATAAATAGCCAAATTATCACTGCAGAAATTTATGATGCTATAGTGCTAGATTTTAATCCAAGGTTTGAGGATATTGAAAACTTTCTTAAAGTACTAAAGAGTCAAATTGAAGCACTAGAAAATCGTATTTTTACAATGGAGAACAAGCTTGATGATTTTGAACAGGAAACTATACAAGACTATCTGATATTCTCAGGAATAAGACAGACACCTGGCTCAGATCTTGATATGACTGTCCTAAACCTTGTTAAGTCAACTATGGGAGTTTCGACTATTTCTAGGGAGCATTTTGTGTCGATTCATTGTTTCAGACTCAACTCTATGGAAGATTCTTGAAATTTAGCCCGTAGAAATCCAGATCCTGTAGCCCCAGTTTTAGTGAATTTAGTATCAAAAGAACTTACGTGGAAAGTGTGTATAACTAAACTAAAACTAGCTGGATCTGGAATTTATGTTAATGAATTTCTTACGAAACTTAGAAAGGCAATATTAAATAGTGCACGGGACAAGTTCGGTGTGAAAAATGTTTGGACAGACAAAGGTCGCATTTTCGCGAAATTGTCCAGCCAAAGCGTACCGCGTCGGCTCTATAGCCTAGCTGATACTTACTGAATTTTTCACAGTTGATTTAGTTAGAAGTGTCTTTTTTTTTTTTTACCTCTTTTTTTGTTGCTTTTCTTTTCTTTTGTTGCTCTTTTTATTTATTTTTTATTTTTTTTTTTTTGTATTGAGTGGATGTTGTAAGGATGATGGGTGATATTTATCACTTGCTATTTCTAGAGAGTAATCCTTTTAGAGTAGGAGATGTTCTTTATGATGATTTACTTCCGGAAAGTATAAATGCTAATTTTTCCCCGCAAAGAGATAATTGTTATCTGGATGTGATTTCTTGAGGTTTAGAGGTGAAAGCAAGATCGTTTTGCCTGTGTCATTGGAATTGCCATGTAACTTCAACGTATTATGAATTACTCCAGTTAATTGATAATGTGAATAGTAGATTTGATATGATTGGCCTTTGTGAAACTTTTTAACTTCTGAGTATGTTCTGTCGTTATATAATTTTCCAGGATACAGGCTTATTGTAAGGAATAGAGAGAGAATGGGACGTGGAGGTTTGACATTTTTGGTTAAGGATCATTTTGTTGCTAAAATAAGGGAAGACCTATCAGTTTGGATAGAAGGTAAGGTGGAATCTTTTACTCTTGAGCTGGAAGTTGGTGGAAAAGATATATTGAATACTGAGGTTTATAAGCCGCCGAGTACAGTTTGGGAGGAGTTTGAAAATGGTTTTAGCAGTTTAATGGATGCAGTAGAATTGAGTAGTCTAGAGTGCATTTGCACGGGGGATTTTAATTTTGATCTTTTAAGTTTATACAATGATAATTTTGATTTTTAAAACCTTTTATCCAGTTATAATTTTTACCCATTAATTGGGATTCCGACTCGTGTAATAGGACAGTCAGCTACACTTATTGACAATATTTTTGTACCATCCCGGGTATTACATAGCTGTTATGCTGACGTTAAAGTAAGTGAGGCTTACGATCACTTTCCTATAGTAGCAGTGACTTTATATCAATATGCGATAAAGCAGAACAGGACAGATTTTAAAAGAAGGCAACTAAAAAAAGACAACCTACATGAGTTTAGAGAGAAAATAAGCATCGTGTCATAGAAATCAGTTTATCAATAATCTAAAAGTGTTTCTGTGGCGTCCAATAAGTTCATGTATACATTGCAGCCAATATTTGAGAGAACTTGCCCAGTAAACAGCATAAGGGTGACGGAAAAGGATACCTGGAAACCATGTGTAACTAAGGAGTTACAAGACTGAATTTGAAGAAAAATACATGATATTTAAGCTACTTAAATAGTAACCATAGTCAAGATCTAAAAGAACTTAAACAAATCCGTAATAGATTAATTCGGTTAAGGAGGTCAAGCATTTGCGAATATTAGGGAGTGACAATAAAAGAAAACAATGGCAATCCGAACATGACCTTGATTATTATTCACGAAATCGCTAATAAAAAAACAGAGATGGATATTCTTGTCATTTTGATCTCTGATGTTAAATTGGTTGAGGGAAATGATGAGATGGGTAATTTCTTTGGTGAATATTTTTCTAAGATTGGTGAATCAATAAGTGAGAATCCATACGATGAAAATAATGAAATTAATGAGACGTTTAGTGATAAAAGGGGAGTTGGATTGGAAATGTCTGCAGATGAAACGAACTTTGAAGAATTAAAACTGATAATAGGATTAGTAAAACCAAGTTCTTCAGGGAATGATGGAATTAATCTGAAAACGTTCAAGCATACTATGGCAAAACTATTACCTTGTATTGTATATTTGATTAAAGTTTCTTTGAAGAAAGGTGAATTTCTTACTTGGATGAAAGAAGGTGAAGTTATTCAACTTCACAAAGGGGGTTCAAAGACTGATCCGTCTAATTGGAGGCCGATTTCAATATTGCTCCTATTTGCTAAGCTGTATGGAAAAGTGATGCACCGACGACTTTATAAGCATTTGATTACTTACGGTTTTCTTAGTGATACCCAGTTTGGATTCAGGAAAAACCACTCTACAATACATGCAGTCCAGCACCTAATAGATTTCATCAATGGTCCTCTTGAAAAAAGCGTACTAGTACTTTCAGTATTTATAGACTATAGAAAGGCTTTTGACACGGTGGTTCATAAAATTTTATTGCGTAGGCTAAGCCGCTTAGGGATCCAAGGGGTTATTCTGAAATGGTTTGAGTCATATCTTGACCAGCGTATTATTTGGGTCTGTATTCAAAATTTTATTTCAAGAACTTTTATCGTTAATTCTGGAGTGCCTCAAGGTTCAGTGCTTGGTCCACTTCTTTATCTAATTTACGTTGATACAATGCGTTTTTATATATCAGATGCACTTATAACGTCTTTTGCTGATGACACGGTGTTTACGATTACAGCTTCTTGTCTGAACCAGTTAATTGAGAAGACAAATAAGGCCCTCGCTGAATTGATAAATTTTACAAATTCTAGTTATTTGGTAGTGAATATTTCAAAAAAAAATTTCGTGACATTTTGTAGAAATGGAGTTTCATGTGTTTTAGATAATAAAATTGTTTTTAATGGTGAATTTCTAATGCATGTAAATGGTGTTAAATACTTGGGCTTTAGTCTTGATTTTAATTTAAGTTGGAAATCACATTGTGATCTTGTGGAAGTTAAGATTTCAAGAGGGTTGGGTGAGATAAGAATACTGAAAAATCAACTACCGTCAAATGTTTTACTTTTTCTATATTATCCTATTATTAGCCCATATTTTTCGTATGGTCGCATGCTATGGACTAGTAGTTTTATTTAAAGTTTTAGAAAGGTCTAAATTCTACAGAATAAAATATTTCGTATTTTAGGTAATTATATTCAGTTTGAAAATAGCACGTTGAATTGCTTTGCAAGTTTGAAAATTTTAAATATTTATCAGTTAAGGGATTACACGTTAGCAATTTTTATATATCAATGTTTGAATAAGTGTTCACCGGAGGTATTTTGGGAAATTTTTAAAGCTAACTCATCTGATCACTGTTATGAGATTAGAAATACGAATGACCTTGCATCTGAGCTCCGGAATACTCAACGTGCTGCGTTTCTGCCTCGTTTTGCGGGACTGGGGGTGTGGAATTCCCTCCCGGATGTTATTAGACAAGCTGATAATGTAAGCCAGCTCAAGAGTAGATTGAAGCGTTACCTTTTGGGTTATAATTTGAATGATTAGAAATTTGAATTTGATTAATGCTTGGTTTGAAAATTGTTTCAACAGACAAAGGTCGCATTTTTGCGAAATTATCCAGCCAAAAGTAGAATGGCCCCTATTGACCCCATTGCTCACCCCTGCTGCCATCTACAATTTAGTTTAATGCTGACGGGACATAATTTATTCAAGGATTATCGATCTGTTGTCGTTTGGCCACGTGTAATGACATGAGGGGTGATTTACATAATCGGCGGGGAAATTATTGATTCACGAAGGGGGAATTATGAAACATTATGGCTTCTTTAATCTTAGGTCTGAGGGATAAACGTTCTTTAGGTCAGAGAGAAAAATTAATATTCTATTTTTAAATAGGGCTTCATTGATCTTTGGTGTCAGGAATTATAAATGACATCACTTGGTATCTTGGAATTATGCGGGAGTATAAAGAGATAGAAATTCTATTTTTAAATACTGCTTCATTGATTTAAATAATCGGCGGTGAAATTATTTATTCACGAAGGGGGAATTAAGAAATATTATGGCTTCTTTAATCTTAGGTCTGAGGGATAAACGTTCTTTAGGTCAGAGAGAAAAATTATAATTCTATTTTTAAATAGGGCTTCATTGATCGTTAGTGTCAGGAATTATAAATGACATCACTTGTTATCTTGGAATTATGTGGGAGTCTAAAGAGATAGAAATTCTATTTTTAAATACGGCTTCACGGAGCTTTAAGTCGGAGAGATAAATTGATATTCTAACAAAACCTTAATAGTTTAGCTATGAAAATTTATGAGATGAAGAGATTAACGTAGGAAAGGGTTTCCTAGAAATTTGAAATGTGAAAGCACAGAGATGCCAAAAAACAAAAGGAACACACAGAAATTACTTTTAGGGGATTATTTGGGCGAAACGGTTTTAGACAGCTTATGGAATTATTTCGGTGAAACCGTTAGAGACGATGATTTAAAAGATGATTTAAAAGAAGATTTTAGAAGAGGTTTTGAATGTGGTCGTTATAATACACAAGTTCCATTTTAACAATGTTGTGAGGTCTCCAACCCCAACCCCAAAGGGTCCCGATCCCCCTACCCCCATACAAAGGGTTCCAATCCCCATACCCCAATCCAGAAGGAACCCCCCGGTCCCCAAAGGTTCCCAGGACTCCCACCCGGCCCCCAAAACCCCCAAAGTCCCTCCCCGGGCCCCCAAAGGCACATCGAGCTCCCAAAAGACCACCGGGGTCCCAAAGGCCTTCATCCGGTCCCCAAATGTCCCCCAGGCTCCCAACTGGCCCCCCAGGACCCCCAAAGGCCCGCCACCGGTCCCCAAACGTCCCCCAGGCTCCCAAAGGGCCCCCTCCCCTCCCTCTCCCTCCCTCTCCTCCCCCCTTCTCACCGTCCCCTCCCCCCTCCCCTCCTCCCAATCCCCCTCCCCTCCCCTCCTCCCCTCCTCCCCACCCTCCCCTCCTCCCCTCCCCATTTTTTTAATATTTTTTGTGCATTGAGACACAGAAGGGCACCCTCCCACCCGGCCCCCCCCCCCAAAGGGCCCCCGACGCCCCAAAGACCTGATTTTTCAGAGTCATGGTTTACCATTTTGGATTTCTTTCGTTGATGTGTGTTGTCTGAAACTTATGATTTGGGATATGTAAATTAATATTTCGGACTTTTCTGAGCTAGATTTCTTAGTCTTTCGTTGGTTAGTGTTGTCTGAAACCTATGATTTGGGATGGATGGATTGCAATTTTTGACTTTTCTGAGCTAGGTTTCTTAGCCTTTCATAGGTGTGTGTTGTCAGAAAATTATGATTTGGGATGTGTAGTTTGCTATTTCAGGCTTTTCTGAGCTAGATTTCTTAGTATTTCGTAGGTGATTGTTGTCTGAAACCAATAGTTTGGGATGAGTAGTTTGCTATTTCAGGCTTTTCTGAGCTAGGTTTCTTAGCCTTTCGTAGATGTGTGTTGTCTGAAACTTATGATTTGGGATATGTAATTTGCTATTTCTGTCTTTTATAAGCTAGATCTCTTAGTCTTTCGTAGGTGTGTGGTGTCTGAAACCTATGTTTAGGGATGTGTGGGTTTCTATTTTTTGACTTTTCTGAGCTGGATTTCTTAGCCTTTCGTAGGTGTGTGTTGTCTGAAACCTATGATTTGGGATGGTTAATTTGCTATTTCTGACTTTTCTGAGCTAGATTTCTTAGCCTTTCATAGGTGTGTGCTTTCAGAAAATTATGATTTGGGAGGTGTAGTTTACTTTTTGGACTTTTCAGAGCTAGGATTCTTAGTCACTCATAGGTGTTTGTTGTCTGAAACTTCGAGTTTGGGATGAGTAGTTGGCTATTTCAGACTTTTCATAGCCAGGTTTCTTAGTATTTCGTAGGTGAATGTTGTCTGAAACTTATGATTTGGGATATGTAAAATACTATTTCGGGCTTTTCTGAGTTGGATTTCTTAGTCTTTCATAGGTGTGTGTTGACTGAAACCTATGATTTGGGATGAGGGGTTTGCTTTTTTGACTTTTCTGAGCTGGATTTCTGAGCCTTTCGTAGGTGTGTGTTGACTGAAACCTATGATTTGGGATGTATAGTTTGCTATTTTTGACTTTTCTGAGCTAGGTTTTTTAGCCTTTCCTAGGTATGTGTTGTCAGAAAATTATGATTTGGAATGTATAGTTTGCTATTTCAGGCTTTTCTGAGCTAACGTTTCCTAGTATTTCGTAGGTAAATGTTGTCAGAAACCAATAGTTTGGGAATGAGTAGTTTGCTATTTTTGTCTTTCCTAAGCTAGGTTTCTTTGCCTTTCGCAGGTGTGTGTTGACTGAAACCTATGATTTGGGATATTTAGTTTGCTATTTTTTACTTTTCTAAGCTGGATTTATTAGCCTTTCATAGGTTTGTGTTGACTGAAACCTATGATTGGGTTGAGTGGTTTGCTATTTTTGTCTTTTCTGAGCTAGATTTCTTAGCCTTTCATATGTATGTGTTTTCAGAAAATTAATATTTGGGATGTGTAGTTTGCTATTTGGACTTTTCAGAGCTATGATTCTTAGTCCATCATAGGCGTTTGTTGACTGAAACTTCTTGTTTGGGGTGAGTAGTTTGCTATTTCAGGCTTTTCTGAGCTAAGGTTTCTTAGTCTTTCATATGTGAATGTTGTCCGAAACCTATGATTTGGGATATTTAAATTACTATTTCGGACTTTTCTGAGCTAGAATTCTTAGTCTTTCGTTGGTGTGTGTTGTCTGAAAACTATGATTTGGGATGTGTGGTTTGCTACTTTTGACTTTTCTGAGCTGGATTTCTTAGCCTTTCATAGGTGTTTGTTGTCTGAAACCTATGATTTGGGATGACTAGTTTGCTATTTTTGACTTTTCTGAGCTAGATTTCCTAGCCTTTCATAGGTGTTCGCTTTCAGAAAATTATGAGTTGGGAGGTGTAGTTTGCTTTTTGGACTTTTCAGAGCTAGGATTCTTAGTCACTCATAGGTGTTTGTTGTCTGAAACAAATTGTGTGGGATTACTAGTTTGCTTTTTCTGACATGTCTGAGCTAGATTTCATTGTTGTTGATAGGAGTTTTTTGTCTGAAACGTAGGATTTGGTATTTGTAAATTAATACTTTGGGCCTTTCTGAGTATGAGTTCTTGGTCTTTCGTTTGTATTTGTTGTCTGAAACCTATGATTTTGGATGTGTTGGTTTCTATTTTTTGAATTTTCAGAGCTGTATTTATTAGCAGTTAATATTTGAGTGATGTCTGAAACTTAGGATTTGGGATGGTTATTTTGCTATTTCCGGCTTTTATTATCTAAGTTTCTTAGCCTTTCATAGGTGCGTGTTGTCAGAAAATTATGATTCGGGATGTGTAGTTTGCTATTTGGACTTTTTAGAGCTAGAGTTCTTAGTCCATCATAGGTGTTTGTTGTCTGAAACCAATAGTTTGGGATGTATAGTTTGCTATTTCAGGCTTTTCTGAGCTAGATTTCTTAGCCTTTCATTGGTGTGTGCTTTCAGAAAATTATGATTTGGGATATGTAAATTACTATTTCGGGCTTTTCTGAGTTGGATACTTCTAAATTTTTCCGTAGAAGATAGGAAAATTTATACTATGATTGTGATTATTTTCCTTGAAGATAAAAAGTTTCACTTTAATTCTAAATTTTCTTAAATTCAATTCCGACCTTTCTCAAAGAGATGAAAAAAATTAAAGTTCTATTCCAAATATTTCCCCAGAAGAAGAAAAGTTCAACTTCGATTCTAAATTTTCTCAATGAAAAAGAAAAAGTTAGTGATCAAATCTTTTTTCCCAAAATAATATAAAAATTTCCACTTCAGTTCAGATTTTTTTCTCAAAGAGATGAAGAAATTTAAAGTTCTGTTCCAAATTTTTCATAGAAGATAGGAAATGTTATACTTTGATCGTGAATATTCGAGTTATATTCTGAATTTTACCAAAGAACACAATTCAATTCTAATTTCCCCAATAAAAAATTTAAAGTTCGATTCTAAATTTTTCGGTGGAAGATAGAAAAAGTAATACCATACGTGTGAATATTTTCCCGGAAGATAAAAAGTTCTAGTTCAATTTAAAATTTTCTCAATGAAGTGAAGAAGAATTCAAGTTATCTTCTGAATTTTACCAAAGAACACAATTCAATTCTAATTTCTCCAGAGAAAACAAAAATCTTCCACTTCAATTCCTTATTTCACAAAGACAAAAAGAAATTTAAAGTTCAATTCTAAATTTTTCGGTGGAAGATAGAAAAAGTAATACCATACTTGTGAATATTTTCATGGAAGATAAAAAGTTCTAGTTCAATTTAAAATTTTCTCAACGAAGTGAAGGAAAGTTCAAGTTCTCTTCTGAATTTTTTCAATGAAAAAGAAATTAGTCATTTATCATTTCTATTTTTCCAAATAATATAAAAATTTTCCCCTTTAGTTCAGATCTAGCTCGAAGAGATGAAAAATTTAAAATACTGTTCCAAATTTTTCATTGAAGATAAAAAAGTTCAAGTTCTCTTCGGAATTTTACCAAAGAACACAATTCAATTCTAATTTCTTCAGAGAAAATAAAAATCTTCCACTTCAGTTCTTTATTTCACAAAGACAAAGAAATTTAAAGTTCAATTCTAAATTTTTCAGTGGAAGATAGAAAAAGTAATACCATACTTGTGAATATTTTCCCGGAAGATAAAAAGTTCTAGTTCAATTTAAAATTTTCTCAACGAAGTGAAGAAAAGTTCAAGTTCTCTTCTGAATTTTACCAAAGAACACACTTCAATTCTAATTTCTCCAGAGAAAACAAAAATCTTCCACTTCAGTTCTTTATTTCACAAAGACATAAAGAAATTTAAAGTTCAATTCTAATTTTTCGGTGGAAGATAGAAAAAGTAATACCATACTTGTGAATATTTTCACGGAAGATAAAATGTTCTAGTTCAATTTAAAATTTTCTCAACGAAGTCAAGTAAAGTTCAAGTTCTCTTCTGAACTTTACCAAAGAACACACTTCAATTCTAATTTCTCCAGAGAAAACAGAAATCTTCCACTTCACTTCATTATTTCATAATGACATAAAGAAATTTAAATTTTAATGCAAAATTTCTTGGTGGGAAATAGAAAAATTTGTAGCCTGAATGTGATTATTTTCGTGGAAAAGAAAAATTTATAGTTAATTTATGAATTTGAGCAATGAAGAGAAGAAAAGTTCCAGTTCTCTTCTGAATTTCACCAAAGAACACACTTCAATTCTAATGTCTTAAGAGAAAATAAAAATCTTCCACTTCAGTTCTTTATTTCACAAAAGACATAAAGAAATTTATAGTTCATTTCTAAATTTTTCGTTGCACGATAGAAAAGGTAATACCATACTTCTGAATATTTTCACAGAAGATAAAAAGTTCTAGTTCAATTTAAAATTTTCCCAGTCTAGTGAAGAAAAGTTCAAGTTCTCTTCTGAACTGTACCAAAGAACACACTTCAATTCTAATTTCTCCAGAAAAAATAAAAATCTTACACTTCAGTTTTAATTTCCCCAAAGAAATAATGAAATTTAAAGTTCTTTTCTAAATTTTTAGATGGAAGATAGAAAAAGTAATACTATGTCTGCGATTGTTTTCCATGAAGATCATAAGTTTCACTTTATTTATAAATTTTCATAAATTCAGTTCTGATTTTTCTCAAAGATATGAAAAATTTAAAGTTCTATTCCAAATTTTTCATAGAAGATATAAAAAGTTATACATTGATTGGGAATATTCAACATGAAGATAAGGAACTCCACTTTAATTCTGAGTTTTCTCGAAGAAGTGCAAATTGTTCAAGTTCTCTTCTGAATTTTCTTAAAGAAGAGAAAAAAGTTAACTCAATTCTGAATTTTACCAATGAAAATGAAAAAACCTTCCACGTCAGTTCTTAATTTCTCAAAGACATAAAAAATTTAAAGTTCAGTTCTAAATTTTTCTGTAGAAAATAGGAAAAATCATACTATGCCTGTGATTATTTTACAGTGAAGATAAAAAGTTTCACTTTAATTCGAATTTTATTAATTTCACTACCGTTTTTTTGGAAAGAGATGAAAAATTTAATGTTCTGTTCCAAATTTTTCATAGAAGATAGAAAAAGTTATACATTGATTTGAATATTCGACATGAAGATAAGGAGTATCACTTTAATTCTGAGTTTTCTCGAAGTAGTGCAAAATGTTCAAGTTCTCTTCTTAATTTTCTTAAAGAAGTGAAAAAAGTTAGCTCAATTCTGAATTTTACCAGTGAAAATGAAAAAAGCTTCCACTTCAGTTCTTAATTCCTCAAAGACATACAAAATTCAAAGTTCTCTTCTAATTTTTCCAAGAAAATAAAAAGGCTCCACTTCAGTTCTGATTTTTTCTCAAAGAGATGAAAAATTTAAAGTTCTTTTCTAATTTTAAATTAAATTTTAGCTCCTTTGTCTTATGGATTTATCCATCAAGTTTTTAAATTAGAAAATGAGTGACTCGTTCTATTATTAAAAACAATCGTTCAAACTCGTTCATCTAACCTTCAAAACAATAGGTTATGTATAAATAAATATTAATAAATAAATAGAAACATTTCTACATGTTTAAGCTAGGTTAGGTTAGGTTAAATTATAATGAGTGATCATGATAAGTTAGCCTAACCTTTTCCGGCGAGTATGGTTAGGTTAGGTTAGACTAGATTAAGTTAGGTTAGATTAGGTTAGGTTAGCCTACGTACGCTTCACTTAGGTTAGCTTAGGTTAGGGTGAGAGACAAGCAAAAAGTTAGGTGTATGATTAGGTTAGGTTAGGTTAGATTAAGTTAGGTTAGGTTAAGTTAGGTTAGGCTAGGTTACCCTACGTACGCGCGCGTACGTAGGCTAACCTTCGTCTCAAAATTTGAGACGTCTCAAAAATTTTTCTCAAAAAATTTTCGTCTCAAAAATTGAGACGAAAAGCAAAAAAAAAAACGGGTTTTGCGTCAACCTAGAAAGTGCGAATTTGGATATGTTGTTCAGCTTTTTTCTCTACAACTATCATTTCTGTAGTAATTTGTTAGGGGTCAAATTCTAGTTTGCCTGTAGCCTACTATAAAGCAAAGGCAGATTCAATCTTGGCTTTCTTTAGTGTATAAGTGAGCACTTTTGTTCTGCCCTCCATTCTCTCTTGAAGCATTTTGTTATCTTGGTGGTGATGGAATGTGATTTTAGTTGTTCAGGTGTGACTGTCCTGTTTCATAGTGGCTACAAAATCACAGGGCACACTGAAAGCATTGGATGAGCAGATGGCAGTGGAGGTAGAGATGGGGCTTGAGTTAGAACCCCTGATGAGCTTGTTAATTTGCCAGAAGCCTCATGGGCTAAAAAGCTTGGTTGGTCTGGTTTTAATATTAATTAAAAAACTTTTTCCACAAAATAAGTTTTTCAAAGAAAAGTAAACAAACCAAAAATGAGCAAAAAATAAAATCAAATAATCTACCAAGCGTGAAACCACCACAAATCAGCATCGATAAATAAATGAAACCCAAAACGAACAGAAATTACAATAAATAACCGAGAGTAGTAAGCGCCCAATTCGTTGAAAAGGGACAAGGAAACCTACGCCTGAGGCACTGATATGCGTGTAGTTTAACCGGTACATTGGCTTGTCAGGGTCGGTCACCTATTACTATGAACGATACTTGCCCTACCAAACGGGTTTTCTAATGTGACACTCATTTTTTTGTGTGTCAGTCGGTTAGAGAGAGCTGGCGATTACTCCATATGGTAACTTGAGCGCGTCTTGTTTAGCTGCCAATATAATCAATTATTTTATTCCAGTTTTTCTAAACCAGTATTGTCTATAACTTAATTTACGTAGACAATGAACGATATTAATTAATGTTTTGAATAATAGGAGTATGAATGATTCTAAATAGTGACTGGATTGTATGACTGTGGAGAAAAAAAAGGATTAAACTGATTAATAGTTAAGGTAACCCCGAAGGGGTTGTTAACTCAGGTAATTTGTTACTTGACCTAGCTTTACCTCTCCGATGTGGTCTTTATAATACTCAAGTAACGTTTGAAAAGTATTGTCAATTTAAAATAGGATCTAACGTTCCCTTCGTTCCCCCATTTCTGAGGGGCAGGGGAGGGTAGGAGAGGAGGAGGGGAGTCAATTTTGGAGGTATAACAAGTACCATTCATTGCGATCGTAGCTCTATGTTGGCTCGTTTTAAATACTTCAGCTTGTCTATTCATTTGTGTTAAATAAAAATCTTGAATCTGGAAAATGAAAAAATAAGTATTTAAACAAAATGTACGATGCTGCTAATTAAGGAATAGTAGACTACACTCAGAATTGTTTGCATGAGGGGCCTGTCTGTGTCTCTTTGAGGCTGTGTGTGTCTCTTTGGGCTGTGTGTCTCTTTGAGCTGTTTGAGTCTTTTTGGTCTGTTTGTGTGTCTCTTGGGGCTGTTTGAGTCTTTTTGGTCTGTGATTGTCTCTTTGGGCTGTTTGTGTCTCTTTGGGCTGTTTGTGTCTCTTGGGGCTGTGTGTTTCTCTTTGGGCTGTGTGTCTCTTTTAGCTGTTTGTGTCTTTTTGTTCTGTTTGTGTGTCTCTTTGGGCTTTTTGAGTCTTTTTGGTCTGCGTTTGTCTGTTTTGGCTGTTTGTGTCTCTTTGGTCTGTGTGTGTTTCTTTGGGCCTTGTGCGTCTCTTCGGGCTGTGTGTCTCGTTGGACTGTTTGAGTCTTTTTGATCTGTTTGTGTCTCTTTGGGGCTGTTTGAGTCTTTTTTGGGCTGTGTTTGTCTCTTTGGGCTTGTGTCTCTTTGGGCTGTTTGTGTTTCTTTAGGCTATGTGTGTCTCTTTGGGCTGTTTGAGTCATTTTGGTCTGTGTGTCTTTCTTTTGGCTTTTTGTGTCTCTTAGCGGTCGTGTGTGTCACTTTGGGCTATGTGTGTTTCTTTGGGGCGTTTGAATCTTTTGGTCTGTATGTGTCTGTATGGGCGTTTTTTTTCTCTTTGGGCTGTGTGTGTGTCTCTTTGGGCTTTGTGTGTCTCTTCGGTCTGTGTGTGTATCTTTAGCCTGTGTGTGTGTGTGTCTCTTTTGGCTGTGTGTTTCTCTTTAGGCTGTGTATTTCTTTGGGCAGTTTGAATATTTTTGGTCTGTGTGTGTCTCTTTTGGCTTTTTGTGTCGTTTTGGGCTTTGGGTGTCTCTGTTGGATGTGTGCGTCTCTTTGGGCCGCATACATCTCTTTGAGCTGTATGTGTCTCTTGGGATGTTTGAGTCATTTTGGTCTGTGTGTGTTTCTTTTGGTTGTTTGTGTCTCTTAGAGGCCATGTGTGTCTCTTAGAGGCCATGTGTGTCTCTTTGGGCAATGTTTGTCTCTTTGGGGTGTTTGAATCTTTTTGGTATGTATGTGTCTGTATGGGCGTTTTTTGTATCTTTGGGCTGTGTATGTGTTTCTCTTTGGGCTTTGTGTGTCTCTTCGGACTTTGTGTATGTCTCTTTAGCCTGTGTGTGTCTCTTTGGGCTGTGTGTGTCTCTTTAGGCTGTGTGTCTCTTTGGGCAGTATGAATCTTTATGGTCTGTGTGTGCCTCTTTTGGCTGTTTGTGTCGTTTTGGGCTTCTTGGCTTTTTGTGTCGTTTTGGGCTTTGTGTGTCTCTGTTGGAGGTGTGCGTCTCTTTGGGCCGCGTGCATCTCTTTGAGCTGTATGTGTCTCTTGGGATGTTTGAGTCATTTTGGTCTGTGTGTGTTTCTTTTGGCTGTTTGTGTCTCTTAGAGGCCATGTGGGTCTCTTTGGGCAATGTGTGTCTCTTTGGGGTGTTTGAATCTTTTTGGTATGTCTGTGTTTGTAAGGTGTTGTATTTTCGCTTTTTGCTGGTGTGTGGTTTCTCTTTTGTGGGTTTTTTTAAATTAGGAATTGTGTTTATTAGAATTTTCCTTGTGTTTTCTCTATTTGGTGGGTTTGTCTATTGATTCTGTGTGTCTCTTTTTGCAGTTTGAATCTTTATGGTCTGTGTGTGCCTTTTTTGGCTGTTTGTGTCGTTTTGGGCTTTGCGTCTCTCTGTTGGATGTGTGCGTCTCTTTGGGTCATGTACGTCTCTTTGAACTTTTTTTGTCTATTTAGGCTGTGTGTGTTTCTTTTTGTTATGCGTGTCTCTTTAGGCTGTGTGTGTCTCGTTGGACTGTGTGTCTTTTTGGGGTGTCTGAGTCTTTTTGTTCGGTATGTGTCTCTTTGGGCTGTTTGAGTCTTTTAGGTCTGTGTTTGCCTCTTTGGGTTGTGTTTCTCTATGTGCTGTCTATGTCTCTTTGAGCTGTTTTTGTCTCTTGTGGCTATGTGTGTCTCTTTGGGCTGTGTGTCTCTGTGGGCTGTTTGAGTCTTTTTGGTCTGTTTGTGTGTCTCTTTGGGCTGTTTGAGTCTTTTTGGTCTGTGTTTGTCTCTTTGGGCTGTTTGTGTCTCTTTGGGCTGTGTGTGTTTCTTTGGGCTTTGTGCGTCTCTTTGGGATGTCTGGCTCGTTGGACTGTTTGAGTCTTTTTGCTCTGTGTGTGTCTTTTTGGTCTGTTTAAGTCTTTTTTTGGCTGTGTTTGTCTCTTTGGGCTGTTTGCGTCTCTTGGGACTGTTTTGTGTGTGTTATGGCTTTGTGTGTCTCCTTTGTGTGTTTGAGTCATATTACTCTGTTTGTGTTTCTTTTGTATGTTTTTGTCTATTATGAGTAATGTTTGTCTCTTTGGGCTATGTGTGTCTCTTTGGGGTGTTTGAATCTTTTTGGTCTGTATGTGTCTCTTTGGGCTTTGTGTGTCTCTTCGGGCTGTCTGTGTCTCTTTAGCCCGTGTGTGTCTCTATGGGCTGTTTGTGTTTCTTTGGACTATGTGTGTCTCTTTGGGGTGTTTGAGTCATTTTGCTCTTTGTGTGTTTCTTTCGGCTGTTTGTGTCTCTTAGGAGCCATGTGTGTCTCTTTGAGCTTTTTTGGGTTGTC
Source organism: Artemia sp. Qi Xiang Cuo (assembly GCF_049724085.1). Taxonomy (NCBI): domain Eukaryota; kingdom Metazoa; phylum Arthropoda; class Branchiopoda; order Anostraca; family Artemiidae; genus Artemia; species Artemia sp. Qi Xiang Cuo. The sequence continues at coordinate 39,343,168 of NC_142810.1, forward strand.
AGAGTCTTTTTGGTCTGTATGTGTCTCTTTGGGCTGTTTGAGTCTTTTAGGTCTGTGTTTGTCTCTTTGGGTTATGTTTCTCTTTGGGCTGTCTGTGTCTCTTTGAGCTGTTTGTGTCTCTTGAGGCTGTGTGTGTCTCTTTGGGCTGTGTGTCTCTATGGGCTGTTTGAGTCTTTTTGGTCTGTTTGTGTGTCTCTTTGGGCTGTTTGATTCTTTTTTGTATGTGTTTTTCTCTTTTGTCTGTTTGTGTCTCTTTGGGATGTGTGTTTTTATTTGGGCTTTGAGCGTCTCTTTGGGATGTGTGTCTCGTTTGACTTTTTGAGTCTTTTTTATCTGTTTGTGTCTCTTTGTGCTGTTTGAGTCTTTTTTGGGCTGTTTGTGTCTCTTTTGGCTGTTTATGTCTATTTGGGCTGTTTGTGTATCTTTGGGCTATTTGTGTCTCTTTGGCATGTTTGAGTCATTTTGCTCTTTGTGTGTTTCTTTAGGCTGTTTGTGTCTCTTATGAGCCATGTGTTTCTCTTTGAGCTTTTTTGGGGTGTCTTGAGTCTTTTTGGTCTGTATGTGTTTCTTCGGGCTGTTTGAGTCTTTTAGGTCTGTGTTTGTCTCTTTGGGTTGTGTTTCTCTTTGGGCTGTCTGTGTCTCTTTGAGCTGTTTGTGTCTCTTTCGGCTGTGTGTGTCTCTTTTGGCTGTGTGTCTCTTTGGGCTGTGTGTCAATACGTTTAAGCAATAAATATCTTTAAGCTTAACCCGTCTTTATTCTTTAGAATATTTCTATTGTAAGCAAGTAACAAACTCTTTCCGGAAGTCACCTCTTGGATACACAATGCAGAAACTTCATTTAAGAAACTATGAAAAAATTGTAAGTAAGTAAGTAACAAATTCTTTCTAGAAGTCACCTCTTGGATACACAATACAGAAATTTCATTAAAGAAATTAAGAAAAAATTGTAAGTAAGTAGAGTCTTTTTGCTCTGTGTTTGTCTCTTTGGGCTGTTTGTGTCTCTTTGGGCTGTGTGTGTTTCTTTGGGCTTTGTGCGTCTCTTTGGGCTGTGTGTCAATACGTTTAAGCAATAAATATCTTTAAGCTTAACCCGTCTTTATTCTTTAGAATATTTCTATTGTAAGCAAGTAACAAACACTTTCCTGAAGTCACCTCTTGGATACACAATGCAGAAACTTCATTTAAGAAACTATGAAAAAATTGTAAGTAAGTAAGTAACAAATTTTTTCTTGAAGTCACCTCTTGGATACAAACTCTTAATTGTTTTCACGACTTAGACATACGATGTAGAAATTTAATTCAAGAAATTATGAAGAAATTCTCAGTAAGTAACAATTTTTTTCTTGAGGTCAACTCTTGGATACACAATACGGAAATATCATTCAAGAAATTATGAAAATATTTTTTAGTAAGTAACAAACTATTTTTTGATTTCACCTCCTGGATATACGGTACAGATACTTCATTCAAGAAATTACTAAAAAAACCCCAACTTAAGTAACTTTTTTTTCTCTCTTTGTCTAAAAAAATTTTCACTTAGATACAAGATATAGAAATTTAATTAACTGAATTATGAGAAAATTATCAGTAAGTAGCAATTTCTTTCTTGAAGTCAACTCTTGGATACACAATATGGAAATTTCATTCAAGAATTTCATGACTTAGATACACGACGTAGAAATTTAATTCAAGAAATTATGAAAAAATTCTCAGTAAGTAACAATTTCTTTCTTGAAGTCAACTCTTGGATACACAATACGGAAATTTCATTTAAGAAATTATGAAAAAATTGTAAGCAAGTAACAAACTGTTTCCTGAAGTCACCTCTTGGATACACAATGCAGAAACTTCATTTAAGAAACTATGAAAAAATTGTAAGTAAGTAACAAATTCTTTCTTGAAGTCACCTCTTGGATACACAATACAGAAATTACATTAAAGAAATTATGAAAAAATTGTAAGTAAGTAGCAAATTCTGTCTTGAATTCACCTGCTGGATAAATGAAAAGACATTTCGTTCAAGAATTTATGACAAATTTTTAAGTAAGTAACAAACTCTTAATTATTTTCATGACTTAGATATGCGACTTAGAAATTTAATTCAAGAAATTATGAAGAAATTCTCAGTAAGTAACAATTTCTTTCTTGAAGTCAACTCTTGGATACACAATACTGAAATTTCATTCAAGAAATTATGAAAATATTTGTAAGTAAGTAACAAACTCTTTTTTTGATTTCACATCTTGGATATACAGAACATATACTTCATTCAAGAAATTATGAAAAAATCGCAAGAAAGTAACTTTTTTTTCTCTTTATCATTTCGTTCAAGAAATTATGACAAAATTCTAAGTAAGTAACAAACTCTTAATTGTTTTCACGACTTAGATATACGATGTAGAAATTTAATTCAAGAAATTATGAAGAAATTCTTAGTAAGTAACAATTTCTTTCTTGAAGTCAACTCTTGGATATACAATACGGAAATTTCATTCAAGAAATTATGAAAA